>NW_020230494.1:0-34393 GCF_003227715.2 Harpegnathos saltator
AGCGTGTCGGCCTCGCTGCTCGACGCCGAGTGTGATTGGCTCGCCCCGCGTGGACGTGCGACGTGGAGCTCTCGTTCGGTGCGCGCGACGGTGGCGAACGCGGACGATGATCGCCACCGACGAGCCATGATGTCCGGCGAGAAGTTGTTGGACCACAGATTCGAATCGGCGACCGAAGCGTGGCTCGTGCTGGTCTCGGTGTTCGATTGGTGCGACTCCGTGCACCGAGCGATCGGACTGTATCCGGTGCGACGTAGCGTGTGGGATCTGTCGTTTACAGCGATCGAGCGCGACGTCGCGACGAGACGTACGCGCAGTAGTTCGATGACGGGAGCAACGTGGACGAACGGTGCACGCGCGACGACGGGGACGAATGGCGCGTCGTCGCGACGAACGGACTGATAGACGTGGGTGACGTAGCCTCGTACGTGTACACGCTGAGAGTGTTCATTCCCGCGCTGTACCTGGGCTGTTCGTACGGCGGTATATCTCGCACGGTGTCGAACGACCGATTGCGCGTCCAATCGAGCGCACGACCTGCGCGTTTCCGCCGAAAACGTCCGGTGTGTATCATGCGCTGTTTCACACGTCGATCGCGCCGCATCGATTAATCTGGGCGCAGTACGGCACGAGGCGCGGTGGCCGTGGTTACGGCGGCGGAGAAGGAGCGTGCTCGGAGAACCAGGACGATTTAGCTCGATTCGTCTCGTCGTCCAATTACGCGTCGCCCCGAACAATGGCTGGACGACCTATTCTCGCTGTGCGACAAGGCGTGCGAACGCCACGATCTACCGAGCTTTCGTCGTCGTCGCGTCGCGGCGGCGGTGGCTCATTCGTCGCGAGCGAGGCTACGACGGAGGACGCTTTCGCGAGACGCGAGTCGTCGCGCTACTGAGGGAACGCGCGAAGCGACTTCAGCGACGCTGACGGTCATGACCTCCGCCGAGACCGTCGCGCCGCCCGGCGAATTGTCCGCGCTCGAGTATCTGGCCTATCTGCGCGACTCGTATCCGCAGACACGGTACTTCCTGGCTCAATGGAACGCTACCGAGCGTACGACTGCACCGTCTGCGACGAGGCTTGGTCCGAAATGATCGGAGAATCGTCGGCGCGCGCCGCCGCCGTCTCGATTTCCGATGATACGGCGGCGAGTCGTCGCGGTCCGCGCGGACTGCGAGCGCGCCAATCGACTCGAGTGTTGCGAACGGGTCGATACATGGCGTGCGTGAACCTGCGAGCGAGCGACAACGCGACGCTGCACGTGTGCAACTTCGTGCCGTTGGTCCTCGGGTCGGAGCTGGACGTGCGTCTGCGCTACGGCGATGACGATGAGCGAATCGCAGCGAGCGCCGATTTCGCGCGCTTCGATCTATCGTACATGGGCCAGACCTACGCGTTTGGTCGATTCTGGGTGTTCAACAGTTTCATTCACACGGATTCGCGTCAGTGCCATCAGTATCGCAGACACACCAACGTGGCGAACAATGTCGTGGTGCGCATATACGTGTATGACAGAACCGACAAGGGTAACATGTTGTTCCTCACGACAGCCGGGTCGTTGCGCATACGGGACAAGTATCGTCGCGAGGCGACGCTGCTCGCCGACGCGAGTCGCCACTTCGGTGATGCGACGTCGAACGCCGCGAACGACGAATCGGGCGATCGCGACGCGCGAGAGGTCGCCGATTCGTTTCTGCGAGATCTCGATCACCCGTGCGGCATGTCGGCGTTTGAGTTTTTTCTGTGCTGTCGCGAGTACATGAGTCGCGGTGTGGGCATCGATGACGCGAACGTCCGCGTCGACGGTGTTTCGCAACCCACTCGCGAGATCGATCACATAGACAACAAACGAGTGCCGAACGCACCCGCGCTGTACAGTTTTCTCCTGACGGATCTGACGCGCGCTTTGCGAACGTTACCGCTCTCGAGCGACGACGCCGCCGCCGTGAATACGACGCTCGTGCCGTCGTGCTGGCAAGCGTGCGTCGCGCACTACGCCGCGATGTCGCATCGCGCGAATTTGTTGCCGTTTATCAGTCGACGCACTCACGTTCGCCGGGATTGGTGCGAGATCATGAAGAGACGCATGAAGAACGAGATGCGCAACGAGCGTATACTGAATGCCGGTCTGACGAACAGTCGCGTCAACGGTATCGGTGTCGCCGCTGTCGCGACGACCTCGTCGTCGTCGTCGCCTACACCGGCGCTCGCGACGATAGAGCCGACGCGCGATCGTCCCGTCGACGGCGACTACGAGGTCGTCTCGACGACGACCGATCGCTTTCACTGTCGAGCCGCCGACGTGAACGCCGATCACGCCAAGATGGAGCAGCAATTTTTGTGCGCGAAGATCAACACCGACGTGGAATACGATCACGAGCTGGTGAAGCAAATGCGAGTGGTCAATTTGAACGCTATGTCGTGTCTGAAGATGCCCAACGGTTTCGCGCGCTTCTTCAGTTATTACAACGTGGGCAACATCGGCAACGCCGGTCGCGTGATGAATCGCACTCACTGTATGCGCGATTCTTTCGTGTTCGACATCTTCGCCGCGACGGATCGAGTGATACGATTTCTGCGCGCCGGCGTTCCGTCTCGCGACGACGACGACGCCGCCGCCGCCGCAGCCGCTCGCGAAACGACGAGCGTGATTTTCGCCGTGAACGAGATACCGGTTCTGTGCCGGTCGGTGAGCGCGGTGTCGTTCGAGCGCGAGTATCGCGCCGATCGCGACGATGTCGCGGTCACCGAGTGGCTCTTCTGGTCGACGTTTCTCGCGATCAAGTATCTCCTGCCGGGTTCCGTCGTCATGTCGACGCGACTCCGACGTCCGAGCGCGTCGCCCCTCGCGTCGATCGCACGGCACGCCTCGTATTTCGTAAACGTTCGTTTGACGAACGGCGTGCCCACGTGTCCCGTGCGCGTGACGACGTCGACTGATCGCGTTCGCGACGACGGTGTCTCCGCGGCGACGATCGATTCCGACGTCGCCGCGGCGACGTACTGCGCCGAGTGTCGCGAGTACTATCCGAACGACGGACTGACGATTTCGTTCGCGACATCGGCGCTATCGTCGCCGATCGACGACGAGCGTATCCGCGTGGCGGTGGGCGACACCGCCCTGCTACGATATCGCGCTCACATATGGTGCAACCGGCACGAGATCGCGCTGTACGAATCGTCGCCGCGGACCGGCGACTCCGTCGAACGCGATGGCGTTCGACCGCCCAAGCTGCACGAGGTTGCGTGTTACGGTCTGCTGTTGGTGGCGGCTTTTCCCTACGCCACGGACGTCAGCAAGCTCATCGTGGCCATAAACGCGCACAAGCGCGCTCTGGAATTGCGCATCGCGTGATCGGCGAGAACGGCGGCATTGTCGCGCGCGACAACGGAAAATCGCGACGATCGACGCGCGAACGTTACCGCGATGCGTCGCAACTTGGACGCGTGCGCCGATCGCGCCTGGCGCGAGTTCGATCAGAACGGCAAACTGACGCGTCTCAGGTTTCTCGACGATCGCGACTCAGCGCCGTCGCGAGAGTCGTCGACGCGACAACGACTCACCCCGCGCAACGCGGTTCGTCTGTTCTTCGCGTTCGGCGACGTGAACATGCTGAACTGCGAGGACGGCTACGTGCTGAACGATCGCGTGAGACTCCTGGCCGATACGACGATGTGCCGCAAGATCGGTTTCTGTGCGCGCACCCGATGACGTTTCTGTCTCGAATGACGCTCGAATACACGCACGATCTGGGTCTGCGCGTGCTCGTCGGTACGTTTCGCGTCGTCGGGGCCGGCGCGCGCGTGCGATTCTTCAACGCGGCGGACGGCAATGTTTACGTGTCGTAGCGTCCGCCCTCGCGCGTGTCGCTCCGCGGCGGCTTGGTCGACGACAACGACGCGTCTGTCGGGTCGACGACTCGCGTCGAACGCGCGTACGATCTGTACGTGTCGTGGAACGCGTCGTATCTTCAACGACCGTTCGACGAATGTGGCGTCGTCGAGGCCGTCGCGACGACGCGACCGGCGAATCGATCGGTGTAGACGACGCGACGGACAACGCACTGTTCCACGAATTGCGCGAGTACGCGAACGGACCGATCGGCGAATCAACGGTGGAGCTGTACGCGAAGCACGTGCGCGTGACGCTGCGGGCGATCGGTGTGCGACAGACGCTTCGACCAGAAGGGCGTCGCCCATTACGCCGATTTCAGCGATCTCGAGACGGACCGGGAGGAACGCGTGTATCCGGTGTCGTCGATCAACAGTCTGCTCGGACGATTCGCTTGCGGACAGTTGCTCGAGCAGCGCGATGACTGTCGATACGTTTCCTCGCGACAGACCGGCCTGTGCGTGGGCACCGACGGCTACGGGTACTTCTTCATCAGCGACGATTCGGCGCACAACAATTTCATCTACAGCGTCAAACACGAGGGCGAGAATCCGATGCGCGTGTGTAAGTTCACGTACGACAGTTTTCTGGAGAACGGCATGTCCAGTGGGGCGCTGGTGAAAGCCAGCGAATTCGAGTGTGGAATAACGAATCCGTACGCCCGTCTGCCGCGAAACGTCTCGCGGGCGCTGGATTGTTACGGCGTGTACGATCGACGTGTTCACCTGGAATCGCAGACTCTGCTGGTCGCGCGACGACGAATGCTCGATCGCGCGACGGTGCGAGCCATCAGACGCGTGGTCGCTGAACGAGATGACGGAGCCGTCGTTTCCGCGTCGACGACGCGAAAACGACGCGCGTCTCGACGCGGCGCGGCGAACGAGCGACCGCGAGGAAAGATCGCGTCGCACGGAAGATGCGCCGAACGAGCGAACGTGGAGACGAACGCGCGACCGTGAAGCGCACGCGCGACGCCTCTGCGCGCGAAACGAACGTGATCGCTCGAGTGAACGACGAATTGCGCGAAATCGACGCGCTGTTCGACGAGCTCTGTCGCCCCGACGAGAGAGTTCGGTCCGGCGCCGACGACGACGAACGCTCGTTGCGGCGAGATCAGCGAGGCGTTTTGGCGCGCGTGCGACGTTTGTGTCGCGAATTGTCGTCCGTCGGGACGGTCGCCGCTTCCGACGACGACGCCTCGATGACGCCGGTGTCGCGACTGCGAGCATTGTGCTCGCGGGCGTTCGCGGCTAGCGTTCGCTTGGACGAGCGCCTCTGGCTGTCCCGATCGCGCGCAGCCGCGGCCTCGCTGAGCACCAAGTTGCGACTGACGATCGACGACGCGGACGACGCGACGGCCGCGACCGACCGAATCGGCGCGTATCGTTACGACGACGGGACGAATTTTACCGACGACTGTGACTTCGCGGCGGACGACATGCCCTCGGCGTGGCTGCGACTGTTGACGCTGATCGAGCGCGGCGACGAGGTGTCGGGTCGCGTCGACGAGAGAGTCGCGACGAGTCGATTCACGACTCTGCACTCGCGGGTCTCGTGCGAGTACGATCTGCGCGACTGCGTCACACTGCTGATCGCACGATCGTACGTTGTGCGAAGGGCGCTCGAAGTGAGCCGGCGTCCGCCGGCGAGCGACTCGCCCATCTGAGCGAGGTAGCGTGATCGCTCGCCGAACGCGACGCTCTGCGCGACACATTGGCTCGATCGCGCGAAGTCGCGAACGCGGAGGATCGCCAGATATTGACGGAGCGCGACAAGGCGCGCGAATTGCGCGCGGTCAACGAGGCGCTGAACGCGCGCGTTCGATTGGAGCGAGAACGCGTGGCGAATCGAGCGAATCTGATTATGAGCGAGATCGTCGACGGTATGCGGACGGTGGCCGATATCGCGGAACGTGGTAGAAAGCGCGAACTCGCGGAGCTCCGGGCCTCCCGGCAGCGACTCGTGGCGGCGCGCGACGACGCGCTGAAACCGGTGTTTCGGACGCTTCGCGCGATGGACATGACCACCGCGGGATTGAACGATTCAGACGCGTTCGACGTCGCGTTGAGCGCGGAGTCGGATCTGCGCGCCACGTTGGCGCGATGCGCGACCAGCGGAGCGCTCGTGCTGTTGGCCGAGGGCGGTGTGGCTGACGTCGAGGCGACCTCTGCGTCGCGCGCATCGACGGACGACGACGACCGAGAAGACGAGGCCGCGGAACGCCTGGCCGTCGAGTTGCGCGCCATAGTGTCTCGATGCGACGCGCTGAAGCGATCGCGCAATTACGAATTCGCCTCGGCTCTGGCGGAACTGACCGTCGCGCGAAGCAGACGCGAAACGTTTCTGCGCACGCGAGACATGCTGACGTCTCGCGTGCGCGTTTACGCCGGGTTTTTGCGCCGTTACGCGTTGTGGTACTCCTGCGTCATCGACATGGGCCGATACGAGAGCGTGGTTCCGTATCGAATCCGAGAGCGGCATCGGCCGCCGACGTCGACGGCCGATGCGATGATGCGTTCGGTGACGCGTCGAAGACCGCGAGCGACGAGAGCCGGGAACGGGTTGGCGTGCGACTGCGGCGGCGCGTTCGCTGTGCTCAACGATCTGGTCGAGCTGCGGCACGCGTACGACGGCGGTGACGACGAGTACCGAGAGCGCTGTCGTTACGTCGAGATAAACAACGCTGCTCGAGCTGTGGCGCGAGATCGTCGACTTCGAACGCACAGCTCGCGCCGTCGATATCGGCGCGCGCGGTCGGTGCGATCGCGCGTGCGATCTCAACGCGACGCGCTGGCCGTCGCCGTTCCCGAGCATGTCGCTGGCCGATTGGATCGGACTGTGCTTCGCCGTTTGTTGTGCCTCGGCGCCGTTCTCCGATCGCCCGCCCACCGTCGAGGCTCTGTGGATCGTGGAGTCCTCGATTCGAACGAACGAGGCGTGCTGACGCGGTTCCGATCGCGCGCGATCGCGGCACCTGTTTTCTCGCGGCTCGCGCGGAAACGCGCGCCGCGAACCGTTCGCGAGCGGATCCCATTCTCGCGCGAGTCGCGAGAAATAGGTGCCGCGAGCTGATCCTATTTTCGCGCGAGGTGCGAAAAATAGGTGCCGTCTCGAGGATCCTCGATGGATCCTAGTGCTCGTCAAAGAAGCTGGAATCACCATGTTTTCGCTCGATTTGACGGAAACGGGGATGGCGCGCGGATCCTTGGACGGATCCTAAAAACGCGCGATCGACTGAGCGATCGCGCGAAATAGGCATCCTATTTTCGCTGGAGCGACGTGCGCTCGCGCAAGAATAGGACTCCTCGTTTTCCGAGCGATCGCGCGAAATAGTTGGCGATAGAGAGAGAGAGAGAGAGAGAGAGAGAGAGAGAGAGAGAGAGATAGAGAGAGAGATAAGACGATCGAGCGCGCGCGAAACGAGAATCCAGCATGGGCGCGAGCACGACCGCGCGCGTCCTGGTGATCGTCGCGCTCATCGTCGCGCTCAACGTCGCGTTGATCTACCTCGTCGGGCGGGCGAAGATTCGCAGCAACGATCGACTGAAGCGGCTGTTCAACAACGAGACGTTGGACACGCTTCGCATCGGTGTCGCTGTTACAGCCGACGAGATCAGTAAGTCTGTGGTCTCGGGACCCGTGTCCGCGCTATTGTTCCCCTCGAAGCGAACCTCGCGCGATTCGCCGTCGCGATGAACGCATCGCGCGGCGCGACTACCTCTCGCGTTCCGTCCGCTGTCGAGACTACCGTGTACGAGAGAGCGATCGACGAATTCGTTCGAGAGCACAACGAAGAGGCCCGATCGATTGTGAAATTGGAGCGCGCCGACAACGCCGCCGCGGCCGACAAGCACGTGGCTCTCGGTACGATCGTGGCCTGATACGCCGCCACGTACGATCGACTCATCATAGATCCGGCGGACAGACAGTTTCTGCGCAGCGAAGTGGTGACCCGGTGCATGCAGGCTCTCGTGTTACGCTCCATGCAACTGAGCGGTTTCGCCGATCTGGCGATGTCGCTCGGCGCCGCGAGGAACATACGCGCCGACATCGAGCGCGCGCGTCGTCGCTTGGACGACAACACCGGCGACTCCGCGGACGCCAACGCCGATCCGCGCGTACACACCGACGGACTGTACGAGTACATACCGCACGACAGTCTGAACGTCTCGCTGAACGATCTGCCGGGCTACGAGGAGCAGCACGCGCAGTTGCTGAACGCCTATTTCGTGATCAACGACGAGCCGGAGAGCGCCCTGTTGGCGGACGAGACGATGGAGCGACGACCGAGCACGCGGGCCGGTGCGAATGTGATTCTGTACGGACCACCGGGCACCGGTAAAACTGCGGCCGCTCGAGCAGTGACCCGGTCGCTCGGTTTGAATCTGATGTTCGTCAACGCGGAGAACCTGCTGTCGGCCTACCGCTCGGAGACCGAGAAGAACCTGCGCTCGCTGTACCGGAAAATGCGCGCTCTCGTTCGCACCACCGGTCGCAACGTGGTGCTGCTGCTGGACGAGGTAGGCGGACTGGTGAAGAATCGCAGCGGTGCCGTGACCAGCGGCGAGTACAGTCTGCTCACGAGATTTCTCACGATTCTCTCGAACCGAACGACGTGACGGACAACTACGGCGTGTTCAGCATCTTCACGACCAACCGTCTGAGCAATCTGGACGACGCATTTCATCGTCGGTGCGCTGCCGTGTTCATGGGTTACGTGGGTACGCGGGAGACCACGGTGCGATCGTTCAATGCTTTTCTGCACCGATCGATCGACTACGCGACGCGAGGCACCAGATTCGCCAGTCGGGACTACGAATCGGAGATTCGTCGAACGTGTCGTCACTGGATGCCCGGAGACTTCGCGCGCTTCAAACGCACAATCGTGGAACCGTCGCGCCTGCGGATCGTTACTTCGAACGATCCGACACCACGTACGAGGACTTTGTGACCGAACGCCTGGCGATGCGAGGCGACGACGACGCCGCCGTCGGTGGCGATCGCGACGATCGAGAGATACGCGTGACTCTGCCGTTGCTGTCGTACACCGAGATACTGGCGCACGTGGCGCGTTACGAACCGGTGACACTGCTCGACAAGTACGGCGAGTACGATACGCCGCCGGTGCGACGGGACGGGAACGATGACCAGGATGGGTGAACCTGTAGCGGGAAAATAATAAACGACTCGTAGTGGATACTGACGCATAGGTGCAATCGTTTAATCGACCTCTTTCCTTCAAGCGTATGTGCATACAAGTGCATATATATATATATACGTGCGTGCGTCACGAAAAAACACAAAGAGATACGGCGCGCGAACGCGCGCTCGATCATCGAGGTATGTGCAACGCGGCGCGAGACCCGCCGCTACGAAGCGATCGTAGCAGTAGTCCGGATGATTTTCGTTTTTCGCGTATATTTCTCCAGAGCGAGCACCTCGAATCGAGTTCGCACATTCGAAACGTTCTCGGCCGAATCGCGGGACTCGGCGACAGGGTTGAACCGCGAGCCGCGCTGACACTCGACGATCCTCGGTTTCGCTCGGTACAACTCGCTCGAGCGTCGACGGTTCCGTAACGGCGACGGTCGTCGTGGGGGGGGGGAGAGTTCTCGCGATCGTCGTCGGGCGGTCGTCGCGAGTGACGGTCGTCGCGTCGAACCGCGGACGAGAGACGCGGCTGTCGGTAGCGCAACGATCCTTCGCGGTGGCGATCGACTGACATCGCGAGGGTATCGATTTCGACTGGATGACGATCGCTCGCGAAGTTTCGACTCGACACTGGCGCGACGTCGTGTATTGGTTATTGCGCATTTTACCGATTTTGTGCGACTATTGCGAGATCACTGTGATATCGCGGCGCGATATTCATCCGAGCGCGATTCGTTACAAAACTGCACGGGGTTGGATGCGATGCGACGTGTGCGTGCGTTGCGCTCTGTCGCGCGTGACGAAACAAATTATTCCCGAATTGGTCGTTGCCGTTCGACGATGGCGTGTTCGGCGAAACGACTCGTCGGAGCGCAACGAGTGCGTTGTTCGCACCTACGCCATTGATCGTCAAACGACGCATACTAGATGCCATACGCAGCGGTCGATGCGTAACTCGATGCGGCAGATATCCGTATCCTTGGTGGAACTTGGTTGTCGTTAAATTTGTACCTCAGTGCGCGCGACGAAAATCGCAGAACGGTGTCGTTTCTCGTTCCTTCGTGGCCAGTGACGGTTCCACGACCGAAGACGCGCTAGCTATTCTGAGCGATGTGGCGGTCCAGCTGTTGCTACTATGCGAAAAAGGAGAAACGTGCACCGTGTTCGCACGAGTGGCTCCCGATCGATGGGAGAACATGGCGTACTGGTTGTCTCATCTGTTGCCTCTGTTGTCCGAGCATTTCACTATTTGTTCGCCGCGATCGCGAGATCGACTCGTTTCATCGAAATCGCGTCTCGATCGAACATCGAGACACTCTCTCGAGAGTGATAGCGACGTCGTCGGTCGCCGAGATCGGAACGCGTTCCCTCGACCGTTATCTTCGCGAAATTGAAACGCGTGTTCTTCGATCGTTATCTCCTCGGCAAGAGAGAGAGGGAGAGAGAGAGAGAGAGAGCTGAGTGTTTCGATCGAAAAAACCCGCGAGTGTCGCAAACGAGGACGTATTAGAGTTTGAAATATTTCGCAGTAACAACTAAGGCGCGACTACCGGTGAAATGTCGACAATTGGAACGATGAGACTCATCGCGAGGTTGTCGATCGCTATGTTGGCTACTATGACGAAGAGAACGATGACGCGAACGTTACGACTGATACGTAATCTGTTGACGACCACGGTGATCAACAGACGCGAGCAGGCAGTGCGCCGAGAGCGATTTCACGATGAGTTATCGCTCCGTAACGTTCTTTCGCCCGTATATAACGAACGCGAATGACTTTCCGATCGTTAGTTCGATCGAAAAAGAAAAGAGGGAAATGTCACCCGCTGCGAATCGAGGCGATGACGAACGAACGGAACAATCGTCGATCGTCGCGACAATTCGCGAATATCGTCGGATTCGACTGGAAAGAGAACGACAATGTCCGTATTGCACGCGTCGATACATCATGGACGAGATGTTCGCGGAGGGGATACGGTACATCGATTACGCTTCGCGCGAGGAGCGACGGACCGTCGATTGGACCACACCGCGATCGCGTGTGCTGCAGGATCCTCTTCATGTGGAGGAAATGATATCGGGTTTGCTGATGGAAACTAGTGCTTATTGCGATCGAAAGGAAGCCGAGTCTCGTTACCCTTGGTCGTTGCATCAATCGATCAATCTGGAAACAATTGTCGTGCACAGCGATGACGATGAAAGCACGAACGAGAAAAGAACAGGGCCGATCGCCTCGCTCGAAGATTACGAATTGACCAGTGACCTATTGAACATATTGCGCGGTATATTGGTGCATCGAGAGCGTCGATCGAACATCGAGGCGAGGTACGCCGAAGTCACGGTCCGAATATCGAGTCGTCACTGGAACATTGTGTACTGGCTCTTGCGCATTCTGCCGAAAATGTGCGATTCGTTCACGTTGACGGTGTGTCCAGACGCGGTGTTTCGTCGCTGCGTCGACTCATCTTGGAGCTCGTGGTTGCACGGTGTGTTCGATTACACCGCGCGAACTCGACCTTGCGAGCACGGATGTTGGAAGTGCGCGATAACGCGCGTCGTTCACCGGACCATTCCCGAGCTGACAACGGCGGTTCGACGCCGGCGAGTTCAACGACACCTGGCGCGATCAGTCGTCGACACGACACACTCGTCGCGATCACCCACTCCAGCGCACGTGAAGCGAGCGATACTGGACGAACTGCTGTCGTGCGACGCGTCGGAAATCAGAGGCAAGCATCGCGTTCATTTGAAAACGTGTCATTCGCGGTCCGTTTTCGCGCGATAGATATAATAGTCGCGCTCTCATGGAGGAACGGCACGACGAAGCGGAGGACGCGACCGTTCACGTCCGAGGACGGTTCGACGACCGAAATAGTACTGACCGTGTTGACCGAGGTGACGCAAAGATTGCGCGACGTTGACTTCGATACGCCTGTGATCGTACAGGCGTCTGAGCAATGCGAGAACGTGTTGTACTGGTTGACTCACATGCTTCCGTTGTTCTGTTGGCGCTTTTCATTATGTGTAAAGGTCCATTGACGCAGCGCACGCGATCGATCGATGCCTTGGCTCTGTAATACGAGATAATAAACATTGCGTTGTAAAAATACGATGAGCGTTCGAGTTTCTCTCCCTTTCATCCGTCGATTCGTGGTTTCATGATATTATCGTTCGTTCGATATCGCATTAGTGGATCCGCGAGGACAAGAGCAATGGCGCGTTCGCAACGCGCGTTGCGATTCGAAGTGTTCGAAGGGTGTCGTGACAATTGCTCGGTGCGATGCATATCGTGGAAGTAGACGTCGAACGGAGCGGCGAAATGACGCGAACCCGTGATCAGACGCGATATAAAACGCTGATGCTCCGTCACGAACGACGACAATATCGAGCTTTTTTTTTCACCAGACTTTCGACTCGAGCGTCCCACGTTCCGTTCGCTGCGAATTTCGTATTGTCAATCAATGTCGAGTGCGAACGGCGCAACTTGGGCGAGGTCGTTATGGAGTCAGTCCAGCGACTTCGATAAAGAAGAACGGTGCCCGTATTGCAGACTTCAACGCGTCGTGCGAGTACTGATCCGCTATGCGGATCGACTCTCGAAGACACTCAGCGATTCCGACGAGGAACCGTCGCTGCCACAGAAACCGAGCGACGAGGAACCGTCGCTGCCGCAAAAACCGAGCCACGTCGAAGAAATCATAGCTACCGTCACGATCGGCATCGACTCGTATTGCACGGACGATCACGCTCGCTCGCGGTATCCTTGGAAACATCGTCAATCGATTCGATTGCGTCTGGCCCGTGGCATGGTGCGCGATCTCGATGACGGATCGCAAATCGATGCTCGCGATTCGGCGCACGCGCTACTCTTCGCACTGTGCGATATATTCGAGAATCAGTGTTGGTGGCCGGTGAATCGTTACTTTCGTTCGAAACGTGTTCTTTTCGAGACCGAGCTCGAGCTGTCGATCGCGCACTGGCGAATCGTCGTGTCCTAGTTGTCGCGCATCATGCCTGTGTTTTGCGACTTCGTCATCGACGTGACGTCGCGTCCCGCGGTCGGTAATTTTTAACGTGTCGTGTCGGTACCTCGATTGAGCGTTTCGCGACGATACGTCGCGTACCAACGTTACGTCGGATACGCGTACGAGTTTTTTTGTTCGTATCACTGGTATACAAACGTGGGGGTGAGTAGATAGAATAGGGGGAGTCTAACCCTAATTGCTAATTAATTATGCAAAAGACATTATTTATTAATTAATATTTTTTAATTAATACCCCCCAATTGATTCCCCCTCTTAATTGACCCCCTTAATTGACCCCCCTCTTTATTGGTCCCCCTGTTTATTGAACCCCCTCTTTATTGATCCCCCCTGTTTATTGACTCCCCCTCTTCATTGATCCCCCTCTTAATTGATCCCCCCTTTTAATTGATACCCCCTCTTTATTGGTACCCTCCTGCTCCACCCCAAAATCTTTGATTCTATGAGCAAGATGGCGGCCGTGACGTCACGAGAGAAAAACGCGTCTGGCTGTAGGTAGACTCGAACCTGGGCCCCGCGGGTTGTTATCGGACGCTCGAACCTCCTAGACCATTACTGCCTGTTGCTAGTAGACGTCTAGTGAAGGTTCTTACAGTATGTGTGTGAGGACGTCACGCATACGTCAAAAGAAAAAACATGGCGGCGGTGTAGGCCAGACTCGAACCTGGGTCCCGCGGTTGCTGTCGAGCGCTCGAACCTTCTAGACCTCCGTCGCTTATTGCTAGTAGGCGTCACGTTACGGGTAAGATGGCGACTGGGACGTCACGCATACGCCAAAAGAACGAATATGGCGGTGGTGTAGGTAGGGTCGAACCTGGGCCCCGCGATTACTATCGAGCGTCTATCGGACGTCTCTCGAACGTCTCTCGAACGTCTATCGGACGTCTAATAATCATCATACCGCAAATAAAGAACTGTATTTTTATCAAACACAATTATCATATAAAATCCTAAGAGGTGAAAGGGGATAAGCGTGTTAGAAGAAACATCTGTATATTTGAAATAATGTTTTATTAAGCGTCTTACAATTCTCTCCAAGACCACCAATTGGAAATGTGTAATACGTTCTGTAAGGCGCAATTTTTCATATGATTATTACATCGAAAAGTATTATTCAATTTTTGCAGAGAAGGCATGTCATCATAATCGGTGTCCACGGTCCTAATGATCACGTTGCTTCTCACATTGTTATCCAGAAGGTGTAACAACCATTCCCGTTTCTCATGCCCTTTTACATACACAAGTTGAGATGCGACATCTTCAAGCTCGCCGTACATATCACCCACCACAGCGGTAGTAATCAAATGTTCAGCGCTGCAGTATTTGACAGTTCCATCTTCCCATCGTAATCCATGATGATTAGCCATTAACCAGTAGGCTCTCGATTTGTCTGATCTTGTGAGCAGATGCCATGGCATCGGACTCGTGAAGATGTAGTGTGAAAGAATAGTTCCATATTTCAGTATCGCCGCTTCTTTTACAATAAATCTCTTTCCAATCATGTACCCTTGTAGATCCACAAAAGTCGGCACATCCATGGTGAAATATTCTTCGACACGTCCGGGAGAGAAATGTTGTTTATAGCACTTTGTTGCATGTATTATTCTTTTCTCGTACATACTTTCTGATGTTAGTTAAGTTTGCGCACCATATTGGTTGGCGGGCTGTATTTAACTACACGATCATGCAGGATGAGACAATATGCGGTAGTATTCGCCGGTATATTCTCCTTACACTCAAATTCTATGTGCACATCCACAGTGGCACTCTTGACGGACTCATTTTGACGCGAGCAATCGATAACCACAAAAGGACCTAGCCGCAGAAAGTCGGTAGTTGTTAACCATGCCTCAGCATTGTCGCATCCATAATACGATTTACGAAAACATCTGTACATATCGTAAAGTACGGCGTATTTATTTTTTGTAAAGTCCAAATTCATGTCGTCGTACGGATAACACTCTGAATTCAGATAGAGCTTCACGTTGATCAATTTGCAGTCATCGAAACGAGTTATATTTTCCGACATGACATTCTTCCGGCCAGTCTGCAGCGCAAAGATAATGTATCGAGGTTTCTCCAAATTAGTAGCAGTTTTGACAGTCCACAAGTGTTTGGTAGTGCTTTGCAGTTGAGGAAATCCATACAGATCCCACGAGCGGAAACTCATACTCAGGTATCGTCCATCCTCTAAAGTTTTCAGCATGGAAAGCTTATTGATATCGTTCAAGATTACGTGAGGCATTCGCCATTGTATCTTGAACAGCTCAATCTTAGGATCCAGCACTGAAGATCCTAGTAAACTGTTGTTTTCGCTGCGTGATCGTAATAGAATCAATTCGTGACGCGCGTTAATCACTATACGTTTGTAGTCTTCACAGAATCCTAGCAAAACGTTGAGCGGTACACAAAGGTTGAAGTACCCGTCCGGCGAAATAGTGTCAGTTGTATCCCACGCGGCATTTTTCATGATGGCATTTTTGTCTGAAGATATCAATACATAGTTTTTGAGGTTGAAGTTATTCCCACGTTTCTGTTACGATCAATCTCCACATCATCCAGTTCATAACGAATCTCATCAAACATAAATGCAACGCCATTATATCCCAACATTACAGTCGCACCATCGACTGCAACTTGTTTCGTCACCTTCCCCTCGACATAGAGATAACTCTCACATGGCAATATGTATAAATCCTACTGCTGTATGGGTATTCGTATCTCGTCGCTATGTCCAAACGTTGTGTTAGCATATGGATTGTACGTATGTGTCTCAATCTTGACGATGCGCTCGTCAAAGACCGGTTCATTTCCAATGTTCAAAATGTCAATCATCTTTCTCAATCGTTTCGTACGATGAATTCCAAAGATTTCAAAAATTCAACGTTCAACGCGCTGAGTTTCTATCGAACGAGGGATTTTGTACTGTTAATTGCGCGTCTCGTAAAAAGTATATTTCCAACTTGTTTCACCTGTTCCACTTGATTCACCACAAGCATTTCATAGATTACGTTTATTATCTTCGCCGTCGTACGCGCAATCTAACGGTAATCTCTTCTCCTCGAAAATCGAGCGATTGTCCTTCTTGATCAACTACACCGGTAAATCTGTAATGCTCCGTGCGATGATTGGAAGATAAATGACATGTGTCGGTGTTTCCGATATCTTATATCCTGGTGGCACCTTAGGCGAGAATTCATGTATCGTATGTACACGCATACTGTTACTGTACGCACCACTGACAACGCTGTATTCTATACGAATGATATTCACGTTGATAATCTTAATCGGGGCGTCCGATTCGTACCATCGATGCGGTTCTAATATACGACTCGATGAGAATCCCAAAAGCGAGCTAATGTTGTTTGGTTTGCTAAAATTTATTCTATAAGCACATTTTATTTCACTTCTCATCGTATTATTATTAGCACGAATTATTATGGGATATTCATTCTCGTCATCTCTATATGGATTATTTTTGGAATGCACTGCTTTTGAAGAATGTGAAATTGCACGTTTCAGATATTCGTATAAGGCGCGCAATTCGTACGATCCTTCAGGAATCGTAATTTCTTCATCGTTAGCACCATAGTAAAATTTATTATTCGACGAAATTACGTTTGGTATCGTATTGTATACTTCGAAGTCCGTTAAACCGAGCTCGTAATCACCATCACTCAAATCTATAGCGGGAAAGTAGCTCACCGTAAGGGTGTTACTGTCGCTAGTCAACGTAAGCGTTAGCGACATGTTTGCAAACTGTCGAACGAATACTGACTGCTGTTAGTGGAATGTCATCATCATCATTTAAATTGATCCTCTACTGTTTGGAGAAACTGCAAGCACAACTGTCCGTAAATGCTCTGATTGTAATGTTGATATGATGTGCGATTGTACAAAATTTTCACTACATCTCTCTCAAGGTATCGAATCAATTCCTTAGGCGGTCGACGATTACCAAAACTGTCAAAATATACTGCGCGATTTCCTCTTTTCGCATACGCCACCCAGTGAGTACCTGGCCCCTCTGTGTTGTCTAAATTTACAATAACGCTCTCGTTTTGACGTACTCCATTTATTGGTAAAGCGTCACGCATGAAAACACCTCGAAAGAAAGATATACACATACGCCTCGCTAGTCTTTCCAACTGTACATTAGTCATTGCACCCGTAGGTAATTTTAGCGTTCTTTTGACGTTTTTTTTTCTGCAGCGCCTTTCCCGCGCTTGTACGGAGCAAGATAGATTCCGCGACCTTTCATAGCACGACCTTCTATTGCGCGATGATGACGTTTTAATTCTTCCAGCTGGCGTTGCGCGGCTTTGCCATCATTCACCGCTTTTGCGACACCCGCCGCTCCACCGACTAGTGAACCGAGAACTCCCAGTAATAGTAGAACTGGTCAAATACCACCCCGTTTTGCTACTGGAAGTACTCGTTTTCGGATTTCTTTCTTGGACGACTTCATTTTCTTCGTGCCCATGCCCATGCCGATTTTCGTTTTGGCTTTCATAGCAGCCCAAACGACTGCAGCAGCAGCTTTCTCGCCTAGAGTTGATTCTTTCGAAGTTATGCGTTTCCGCGCTTTCACAGCGAGAATCTCATCCGCCGCGTCCCGATCGGTGAGATTGTTGCTATGCGAATAGGCTACATCGTGCTCACGACACGCCGCGTCCAATGAATTAATGCCTTGGTCACCTCTGACCAATCGTTTTACCAAGCGAGTTCCAGGACCACAAAATTGATATCCGGGAATGTGTATAGGAAGCGCATTTATCGCGCGATTCAATAGACCGCTGCCGACTTTTACTTTTATCGGCGACATTCACTACAGTCCCTGATCAGCGGTGCTGGACCGTCGATATGTGTTTGCTGCCACGGACGATTGTAATGTTCCAAACACCGACGATACTGCTGAACCTCTGGATCGACTCTTAAATGTTCCGGGAGTCTATCCTACAAATCTTCAATATGCTTTGCAAATTCGCGTAACAGAATAATCTTCGGTATATATTTCAGTTGTTCGGAGGTTAGCTCTCGAATATCATGGGTATCTGTCAACAGGAGGAACATTTTCTAAACTGAATGTTTCCAAGATTGACGCGCTTATATACACTCAAACGCAAAAAACCCGGTACACTAAAAATTTGGGAAAAAATTACAAAATTTCAAATGATCATAACTTGGTAAATAATGAAGATACAAATATGCGCAGAAATGCAAAATGAAGCTTGAAACGTCCTCTTTAAGAATATCTGAATGGCAATTATGTTCGGCCATTTTTTTCAAAATGGCGGATGATAAAGTGAGAGGATGAAAAATTGATAATCAAAGGTCCGTGTTTGCGATGGTGCATGGTGTGCATCAGGTATCGCAGTGTAATGGGACCAAATGCACATGAAAGTATAGAGTGTTATCTTTAAAATGCTACTTTACCGAGCTCGATGTGATCATTTTTCACTGAGTTGTTCCAAATTTTGCTAAAAATGCGGTTTTCTTGTTAAATTTGCATAATTCAGTGAATAAGTATCGCATCAAGCTCTACGACGAAGTATTTTAAAGAAAACATTCTATACTTTTAGGTACTTTTCGTCCCATTGAGCTGCGACACTTACTTTGCTCCATGCGCCGTCGCACGTTCGAACCTTTTTTTAGCAACTTTTCATGTTCTCCTTCTTATCACCCGCCATTTTGAAAAAATATCGTTGCGCACAATTTCGATAGATCTTTCGAAAAGTACGGTTTCAAAACTTTCAAACCGTTTTTGAAATTTGGTGCTAGGATATTTAGGTGTCGAGATATTCAATTTCGAATTTGCAACAAATGTCGATTCAGCGAGGCTTAAGGAACTAAGAGGCTCTGCGGTTCGTTTCGCTCTTTCATAATTTCAATAGCTGTGTTCATGTTTCTCTATATAATAATTTACATAACCAGCACAATATATTCAATGATTTGTATTTATTATTTTGAAAGCCAGGGAAATGAAAGTAAAATTCAATTTAGGTTCTTCATTTTGCGTAATCGATATTACGTAATAAAGATGAATTGCGTTTTAAGATACCGCTGTCATTAGCACAAATTATGGTTGTAAGTCTTCCCAATATAAACCGCCTGGAGTTTTACTGGTTGGAAAAGTCCCATTGTATGTAGTGTGTGTGTGTGTTTGTATACCACAAGGATAAGGACCCCGTGATTCGTCAGCTCCATAGTATTTCAAGACTTCACACCCTCCTTGTGGTGTGTGTGTGTGTGTGTGTGGTGTTACAGCAGAGATAAGAACCCCGCAGTTCGTCACTCCTGCAGTAATTAATGACTCCAAACCCTCTCTGCTGTGTGTGTGTACTAATAGTGGGTATGACTGCCTCGTGCGTATTACCTCATTCATACGATCAGGCATACTCCTTATTAGTCTTTTAATTTCATCCTGCGTAATTGTATTCCATTCGTTTTCGAGAATTATTCGCAGTTCTCGCAGTGACTGAGGAGCAGGTATGTGATTTCGTACTTTCCTGCCGAGGTTGTCCCATAAGTGTTCGATTGGATTTAAATCTGGACTATTTGCTGGCCAATCGAGTCGATTTATGCCAATTTCATCGAAGAAATCAAGCACTCTTCTCACAGTGTGTGGTCGAGCATTGTATTGCATAAACAAGAAGTTCTCTCCGATGAAGGGTGCGTACGGAACAACATACGGAATGAGTATGTCTTCCACGTATACATCTGCGTTCATATTCTTGTCAAAAAAGTGCAGATCTGTATGAGCATTAGCTGAAATTCCTGCCCAAAACATTACAGAGCCTCCATTGTAGCTATGCCTCTCACTTACCGTACAGTCTGCAAATCGTTCTCCACCGCGACGATAAACTCGTTCTCGTCCATCTGGAGAATAGACACAAAAACGAGATTCATCGCTAAAGAGAACTTTGCTCCAGTCTGCGTAAGTTCAGTCTCTATGCTCAACTGCAAAATTGAGTCGAGCTACGCGATGGTGACATTTAAGCAAAGGTACAGCTGCTTGCCTGCGCGAAAGCAGATTTTGTTCCTTTAATCTTCTCCGAACGGTGTTAACGGATACATTAATGCTGCGGACATCCCTTAAATTGTTTCTAATTTGAACAGATGTTCGATGTCTGTCTCTTAACGAATTTGAAACAATAAATCGGTCATATTAAATTGGTGAAGTTTAAATTGATGAAGTTGCACGAAGCAACGCGCCTCGAAAGGAAATGATCACGGAAAAAGAAAAGTCGCACGAGGCAGCGCTTATCGGAGTGAACACGTTCGGAAAAGGAAAATTGTTTGTCTTTGTTTATTGTCTTGGCACATACATTTAAGAAAAATCCAGTCAAGCCAGGCGTTAAAGCCCGGTGCACCGACAGAATCTCAGTCAAGCCAAAACGTAAGCCCGGCGTACTGACAAACTCGCGAAGTCCAGCGTACAAGAGATAGTGCCACTATCGGTGGTGGACCGTACGAAGGCCAAAAGCTGTACGAAGGCAATCTCTGATCGTCTCCGCGGGCACTCTTATATGCCCTGGGCAGCTCGAACTCGCGTGCGAGCCGAGGGGTTCGCGCGCGCGACAACCCAGATCGCCGCGTCGCGGCGGCTCCGTGGACTAGGAGCGCCAGGGAATTTCGACGTTCAGGCGGCGTCCAGTGACTCGGCATCCCGCGCGCCGGGTCACCGCGAACTCAGGCGCGATCCCGAACAGCATATTCAAGCTGTGTACCATAATGGCCAATCGTACGGAGAAGGTAGAGAGCTAGGGACAGCTTCGCGAACTAAAGTGTATACCACAGTGATCATGCGTAACTGAATGGTAAAGAATGATAACTTTTGATAAAAATTAAATTTCCAATTCGCAAAATTGTGTAAATTATTGTACAGAGAATAATGAACGCGGCTATTGAAATTATGAAAGAGCCAAACGAACCGCAGAACCTCAGCCCCTTAAGCCTCGCTGAATTGACATTTGTTGCAAATTCGAAATTGAATATCTCGACACCTAAATATCCTAGCAGCAAATTTCAAAAACGGTTTGAAAGCTTTGAAACCGTACTTTTCGAAAGATCTATCGAAATTGTGCGCAACATTTTTTCAAAATGGCGGGTGATAAAAAGGAGAACATGAAAAGTTGCTAAAAAAAGATTCGAACGTGCGACGGCGCATGGAGCAAAGTAAGTGTCGCAGCTCAATGGGACGAAAAGTACCTAAAAGTATAGAATGTTTTCTTTAAAATACTTCGTTATAGAGCTTGATGCGATACTTATTCACTGAATTATGCAGATTTAACAAGAAAACCGCATTTTTAGCAAAATTTGGAACAACTCAGTGAAAAATGATCACATCGAGCTCGGTAAAGTAGCATTTTAAAGATAACACTCTATACTTTCATGTGTATTTGGTCCCATTACGCTGCGATACCTGATGCATACCATGCACCATCGCAAACACGGACCTTTGATTATCAATTTTGCATCCTCTCACTTTATCATCCGCCATTTTGAAAAAAATGGCCAAGCATAATTGCCATTCAGATATTCTTAAAGAGGACGTTTCAAGCTTCATTTTGCATTTCTGCGCATATTTGTATCTTCATTATTTACCAAGTTATGATCATTTGAAATTTTGTAATTTTTTCCCAAATTTTTAGTGTACCGGGTTTTTTGCGTTTGAGTGTATATAGTTAAATCAGCGTCACATTTAAATCATTTTGCGACTCACGGGGGAAACATGCGGTTCGTGAAGCAACCAACGTCGATATGTGTGACAAATTTCGGTATCAATGCTTGAGCAAGAGGCGCGCAGGCATGGAAACATGCTTCCGAACACCATACGCGGCATCATATGCGGTCCATCGAATTGCGGCAAGACAAACATTCTCATCAGCTTGTTGGAAAGTCCGCACGGTTTACGTTTCGAGAACTTGTACGTGTACTCGAAATCGTTGCAACAACCTAAATATTGCTACTTGGAAAATCTGCTGAAATCGATAGATGAAATTGGATACTTTACATTCTCCAATAACAGCGATGTGATTCCAACGACCGAAGCGCCCAAAAATTTCATTTTTATCTTTGATGACGTTGCATATGACAAACAAGATACGACAAGAGAATACTTTGCAATGGGTCGTCATTCAAGCGTTGACTGTTTCTATCTCTGTCAGATGTACGCAAAAATACCCAAGCATCTTATACGGGACAATGCAAATCTTCTGATTCTCTTTAAACAGGATGGTATCAACTTGAAACATGTGTACAACGATCATGTGAACACTGACATTTCATATGAGGATTTCAGAACATTGTGTTGCAAATGTTGGGAGGATAAATATGGTTTCACAGTGGTTGATAAGGATAGCTTAATGGCCGACGGACGATACAGAAAAGGATTTAACGACTTTGCTGTGCTGTGAGATGTACAATCGTCATTTTAATCTCAACGTGGTAACATCTTCAACGTCCACGAGACAAATATAATGATGAATAGTAGCGTGAAAATCATGGATCGTGAAAAGGTAGCGGAAGAGATTGCGAAAACGAGCGAGTCGATCCGCAAGAAGTATCGCGCTTTGAAAACCGGTAGAATGGTGGAAAGTGCTGCATTGGAGAGACACTTTAAACCTATTATTGAACCTCTCAAGCAAATCGCGGGAAGCTGCGCTAATGTGGAAAGTAACGTTGATGTTAAAACTGAGCCACTATCAATGAGTACAAGCGAAGAAACAAAGAGTGTAATATTAAAACCCGAAAAAAAGATAAAGCGCAAGGCAAAACTTTCACCAGTCGAATTGACTACATCGAAACGGAAACTATTAAACGATCCTCTGATAGTTCCTACATCGACGGAGGCTCTACAATATGAGGAACTACATAGAATGACGCATGAACCTTCACCGATCGACAATTTTTCTCACTGATGATGATGATGATGAGAATGTTTCCGAAACCCCCGATAAACCGGTAGTGACATCCGTTAGACGTCAGTTGCGAACGTACAAAGGACAACAAACTTTACGTGATCATTTTGGTCCGTTGGGTCAAAAATATATGGGAGCTGTGCTAAGCAGTGGAAAAGATAACACTATAGATTATGTTTACGGCGTACGTCTTAGTAACGATGGAGCGATGCTCGGTGATAAACGTATCGATGTAGACAGAGACGATAATATAATCATAGGCGAAACAGGATACATTGGAACACCCGGTCTTTACGAGCTAATATTCAAAAGAATCCCCGACGATTCTGTGTACACCTAAGCTGATATGCAAAAATACAAAAATATACTATTGGCGACAAATACTCACAGACGCGGGTACATCCCGCAAAACCTATACTCGGTAACAAGGGACACAAATATAAACATATAATCGCGCCCCTAGTATCAGATGCGTCGAGCAATAGAGTGGGAGGAAAAGGTTTATACGTATCGCAAGCTATGATGACCTTAAATGACAACAATATCGATTACGTGCATTGGAATGATCCTAACGAGCTGGTGGATCGTATGCGATTGCTTGACGCTTCGCGCCAAGCTGGCAACAACTCGCACGAGCACGAAATTTTATCGATTATCGAAGAACCCCACGAAGCTGGTCTCATTATAAATTAAGCAGCGTGGCATTGACACAAGTCAGTCAGTCGGTACAACTTGTTCCGAAATGTCGATGAATAAGTTTGCAGTGTTGCGAGAAAACAATGGTGCGAAAACTGATCGAGCGCATCAATGGAATGAACATGTTGAAAATTACATACATGAAAATGCCCTTTGTTTAAACGCGGCCAAAGTTTTTGATGCAAAATCGCGCAAGATAAAACATGTAGTGCAGCCTGAAGCCGACAGTGACGTTGCAACCGAACAATACGTGGAAGAATGTGTTGCAGGTGTGAGAAATCATTTGAATGATGTTGCAACCAAACGATACGTACATGAAAATGCCTTTTGTCTAACCACCGATGGTAAAGGTTTTGACGCAACAGGGCACGCGATACATCATGTAACGCGTGCCCTGTTGAAGGCCGAGAGCCTTCAATGATGTTGCGCACAAAAATTATGTGGATGAGAGTATGAAGTCTGTATAACTTCTGCTGCATGAGTGTAACGTTGAGAAGAAGCAATATATAGATGAGAATATAAATTCTGTAAAGCTTCTACTGCATGAGAGTAACGTTGAGACGAAGCAGTATGTAGATGAGAATGTTAAAAAATTGAAGGATTAGCTGGAAGACTACCAAAAGAAAAACATACTGAGCATAAATAGCATTCATGAGAACACAGAACGAATTTTAGACTGGACAGATTCAGAGATAAAGAAATCTTCGAAAATATAAAAATAGAATATTGCAGTTGAATCGACATATAGTATCGACATAAGCAAGAGACGGATCATCACGAGCTGCAATGGTGAAGCAATCGTCAAAGTTTAACAAAAAGAAGAAAAGTTCAGAGAAGCAACTCATCGATACTATTTCAGCTGTTTCTGCCGGTGTAAAGCGACAAAGCTTCATGCATGATGGGAAAACGACTCGGCGAGTAACGGGGAAAAATAATGAGAAGAAACATTCCGAAAAAGAACAACTAGTGAAAGAATTATACGCTCCAGCGAGACGAAATTTTCCTCGCAGACGCGTCATAGTGCGTGGATACGATGATCTTTGGCAGGCCGATGTGGTGGAAATGCGTCCTTACTCGCGATTCAATGGAGGCCACCACTACATACTCACCATTATCGATGAACTGAGCAAGCACGCATGGGTCGTGTCGTTAAAGAGCAAAAGCGGAAAGGAGATAGCCGAGGCATTCGCAAAGATAATTCGAACGGATGGAAGATGTCCGAAGAACTTGCAAACTGATCAGGGAAAGGAGTTTTACAATACAGAGTTGCAAAGACTTGTGAAGAAACACGGTGTCAATCATTATTCGACTTATTCAGTAATGAAGGCATCTGTTGTGGAGCGATTCAACCACACGTTAAAGAACAACATGTGGAAAATGTTTACGTTCAACGGAACTTACAAATGGATCGACTCGTTACCGCGCCTCGTCGCTGAATACAACACGCGAAAACATCGAACTATCGGCATGCGTCCTATCGATGTGACTCCTACGATTGCTAATAAGCTCTTAAACACAGTCTATAGTAACATAAAGATTGCAGCGCCTGCGAAATTCAAAGTGGGTGATCTGGTACGCGTCAGCAAATTCAAAACTATCTTTGAAAAAGGCTATATATCGAATTGGACAACCGAAGTGTTTAAAATCGTCAAAGTGCAGACAACTAATCCTGCTACTTACCTACTCGCATACTCGCGCGGGAAACGTATCGCCGGGGGTTTCTACGAACACGAACTACATAGTGTTACCAATCCAGATTACCAGTATACTTAGTAGAAAAAGTGTTGCGCAAGCAAGGCGACAAAGCATATATAAAATGGTTGGGATTCGACAATTCGCATAATTAATGGATACAAAAGGATAATGTATTGTAAAAAAAAATGAATACAATTTTGTTAGAACATTCGATGATATACTTAATTGTAAAATAGTTAATAAAACAAACAAACGTTATAATGGTATACTATAATGTCCCCATGATAATGTATTTATCGAATCAGGCATAATAAATCGCTTATCATCGTATGGACTGAGAGCAGTTTTCGTTTCGAATATCGTGTATACCTCGTGCAACTTGGATCTTATGTACGATTGACGCCGACTCGTTTCAATTTCCTCTCTCAAATAATGCGTGTAATCGTCAAAATTGATCGTTCGTGCTATAATATTCCTCTTAACACCCTTCGCCCTTTTGGTATCCTTTTTACCTTCTACTTTCAGCGCATACATTTTTGCTCTGAGTCAGACGAATTCTGTCATTATAGCTCCGTTATTTTCGTCTTTCATAAGCCCTGGAACTTTTTTGTTCTTAAGCGGTATACCGTATATGTTATTTTGAGAATAATCGCTCGTATCATACCTAGCAATGTCACGTTTCATTAGCTCATATACATCGTCGGACATTACATGGTAAATTAAGCTATCTGTGTCCGTATATAGTACTTTACATTTCTCGCGATATAGAGGTGACATGTACTCATGGTGAAATTCATACAAGCAGGTCTTAGATATGTCGAGAATATACATACCCACATAGATCGGCTTGTTGAACTTCACTTCGAGTTTTCGTAATTCAATTGCAACCAAATTTTCTGAAAAGATGCTCCTGCTATGAAAATTGGGCAATGCGACCATTGCCTCTACACCGTATCGTCCATCCCATTTTGTCAAAAGTTTTACATCGACATGATTGCGAACATTTTCCATTGTTTTGCCGAATACCGCGTTATTCATCAATTTGTATAAATTTTTCTCAAAATCGTTTGTTGCATGCGTTCAAAACTGCGTATTTAATTCTATGTAGTTGCATAGCCATGAAGTTTGTGCGAATTGGAGTATGCGATGAATCTTTTCGATACGAAGACCATGGCGTATGCACTGCTGCAGATTACGATAATGAATAACATAACACTGCCTATTATATAAAGTCGCAAGGAGTTTTTCTTGCCGTTTGTTCGGGGGCTTCGTTCGCGTCGGACAGAACGGTAGATCTGCATGTGCATCATGCAAGTGTTGAGGATACTCCAAATCAACCTCGAGAATATAACCTGTGAGCGAATTTAGCGGGATTGATGATACATCAAAATTCGACGTATCATCAACCCACTTAAATTCAGCGTATGGTAACGGTTGACACATTGCCCAGCCATACAAAATTATTATTTATATCAAAGTACATGAGGTATGAGGATGGCTTCGATGGATCGTAAGATTGCATGTATCGGTTATTGGCTTTTGCGTATCTACCGGAACACTGACTCAGACCGCCACGTATACCGCGTTCGATAAACATTACCATATCAATATCTGTGAGTAATTCAAAATTAATTTTTGTATGTTTTAACATCGCGTCCCACGTGAAACCTGGCAATGTGTAATAATGCGCGGGATCTAGACCGTAACTTTTGATACAACTATCGCGGAAATTTTCGAAAATATCAGCCAATAACAAAACATCAGTCTTCAGGTACAAATCGCTATATTCGCCTAAGGTTTGAATAGAAAACTGTTCCCATACGTTCACGGCGTGGTGTAATCGCTCTCAGATACTGTATCACCTGTCAGCGAACTGTAGAATAACTCGCGCGGTGGTAAACATTGATCCTGCAGCTTGTCATTGCAATCCACATATTCGTACGGAAAGACACCTTTTCGCGTTAATAAATCAAAATCTTTGTTGGATAAGTTTTTAAATTCGGATTGAAGAATTTTTAATTTGTCTCCAGTGAGAAACGATGCTAATTTATCGAGACTGGTACTGAGAAATTTGTACGAATCGATGAACCGCAATTTAATATGATTTCGCCAGTCTGATGTTTTACTTGTTGTATCATTAATATGTTTGGTAAATGAAATATTTTTCTTTCGTTATTGGTAGTACATCGACATGACCTTCGAACGCGGTGGCTACTTCCTTGATAATAAAATGAGCGTCATAACCTGATAAGTTATGAAAAACTATCGGAATATAATAGGAATCTGTATAATTTAAATTACAATTGGAATGTGCCGGACCCCTGTATTGTCCGGTTAAATGACAGTGATCGCGTACGCGTATATCCCCCACTGCGAATAATTTTTCGCATATATGACAACGCGTTGCACTATAAAATGCTGCGCACTGTTCTTGTGATAAAATTTCCATAGGGACATTATTACGCAGAATAATTTTTATACGATGCGCCAATTGTTTAAGTTCCTCGACGAACCACGAAATGCAATTCGGATCGCGACGACACTGATATGCGGATAATGATTCATCGTAGGAACATCGTACATAATAAGCTATACTATGTACTTTATGATGCTGATACACATACGATTTTTTTTCTTCGTTTGGCGTTTTCTCTAGAATGCATTCCAGGTCAGCGTACACCACGAATGGAATCCGTTCCCTTCTGCTGTAATTAGTAAAACTGAGCCACTTGTTGGCCTCTGTTGGCAGGATGACTGCACAGTCATTCAACTTGTTGCAATCTATGATATGATTCTCCAGTTTTTCGTTGGAATAAAAATAATGCAAGCAACTGAAAAGAAATGGATATTACGAGTTATTCTTTTATTTCATATTTTTATATTGTATTTATGGTGAATATCTCCTTACCGATCGCATATATACTTCTTGCATTTTTTCTTACTTAGTTGCATGTCCACAAGACGTGACAAATTCTTGATCCACACGAAATGTCCCATGTTGCACTCTTGTGGATCTTGCACATATAACAAATTTACATGCTTTTCCTTCTTACTGGCGAGACGTATCGGAACGATCGTACATGCTTCTTCTTGCTTCTTTTTATCTTGAATGGTGTATACGTTGATGGATATGTTGTTTAGCTGTTCAAACTTGGTAATTTGTTTAATCGTCATTGGAAATTCAATATCCTGAAGATTGAATATTTTGGTGTAACGTGGGTACGAAGATTCCGGTCTCCATGTCTTGCAGCTGGATATAATGCCGCGACCACGGACCATGCAAAACATGCGTTGTCTTTAGTTCGTACGTTTATCACGGCTTTCTTTAATTTTATTTCGCGAGGCAACTCAATGTTGCACCCTGCATGCAGTGGATTGTATTTGTTCACATTGACTGTGAGATCAAGTATGCGCAGTAGTGCCCACCCACTATCACGTTCTTGAAATTCTTCCAAAGATGCCAAAGTAGGCTCGATGACGCGTTGCTCGTACCATTTATCCAAATCTAAAGCAGAAAAGAGTTCACTGTTTCTCGTGTTAATGCTTTTGAATGCATGATTGTCGCCTGGATAAACTCGCCATTGAACACAGTGTTCACCTTAAGATTGCCGTGCTTTTCCATAGCACTTCGCACGTGCTCGAGCACTGTACTCTTCGCATCTTGGAGAAATCGAAGAGGTTCGATATGGTTCACGTTAATAACTGCGCCGGTTGATATGCGGCTTTCGAACGCTGTATCAATTTCTCTCCATACCAATTCTGCATCTCTTGATGCGTGTCCAGCACCCACGTGTATGAAGCGTTCTTGCACAGAAATTTTCAGTCCCTCGAGTCGTGCAATACGAGCCACCACTGATTGCGCGGCGCCAATCGACAATCGCGATCGTTTTGCTCGACTTTGTTCTTCCAAACATCTGATACACTTGTCAAACTTTTGCACCCACGCGTCGTAAGCCTCTCGCGAATTCAGACGAGTGGATTGCTCAACAGTTCTCGTTCGGTTTGAGTGAAGTCTTCCATTTCTTTATTAACTACAGAGAATACTCGGCTCTTTGGAATCCTTTACTTTATATTCTCTCCGTTAGAAAACACGTTCGGATATGCGCGAGTCAAATGACGACCGTGAAAGAAGGAGGGTGTACTAGGCGATGGGACCTGCTTCTTATTTCGTCCCGAAGAGAGAAAAAATATCGCGTAAGTGCGGTAGTCGCTAGACCGGGAATTGAACTCGGGTCTCTCGCTTGCAGGGGGACTGCTCTAAACCCACTGAGCTACCTGACGCTCCATGGTCAAGACACTCTCCTCTCCCCTGATATCGTTAAAAGATGTCGTTCGGAAGCGACATCTCTAATGCCATCCCGAGTCTAAACCAAAGATATCCACATCTCATTTACTTTCCTGTTTTGAGGAATATATCTGCGCATGCGCTACAACTCTGAAGAGTAAGAGGAGGGGATGCCCTATAGTAGCTTTAATATTAGGCTTCGGAAAAAAACTTCTGTCTCTCAGTCGCTCTGTGAACACGAGATTCATCGGTTGTATGTCTACATAGTAAAGTTTGGGTGTGTCTACATAATAAAAGTGTATGCTGCCGGTGCTGAAGTGAATGCTAAACACGCAAATTATTACGTGCCTGCTCAACATGAGGACGAGGCTCCACCGAGCAAGAAAATGTGTGAAAGGTGAGTGTTATAATGCTATTTCTTTCAGTTTATCCATAGTAATTTTTCCAAGATTCAGACATGTAAATTTTCTATGTCTTTTCAGCGTTCCACGACCTCCTGCTATGCATATCTTAGGACGCCGATACGCTTTGACTGCAACTTATAAATATTTGAACATCGGAATCAGCGTAGGAGCTGAACCCGTCATAGACATAGTCATTGATCATAATCGTGGCAAACAACTGCTATTGCCGATCAAAACTTGGAATGCGCTAATGGGGCAACGTGCTGACATCCAAAGATTTCTGCAGGCCAATTTTTATAAGTCATCGTCTCCTCCGATGCGTATAGAAGAATTAACAATAACGTCATGTAAGATGTACAACTCACAATTGAACTCACAATTTTAATAATTGCTTATATGTAACACCAGATACGTTAAATGTATTATTTACATTTGAAAATTGCATCAATCACATGTATGGATGGTTATCAGAAAATATCTGTATAGTTAGTGTAAAATTCAAAAGTTTTGTAAATATTCTTCGTGAAAAGAAGAATTATATTACTAATATACATACTGCAACAAAAACAATACAAGAAAGCAGCGACTTTGACCGCGAGTCGCTCATTGATTGTGAATTGTTAGCATGCGCTGTAAAAAATATAATGTATGAAGCCGTGAACAAATAAATGATATTCTGGAAAACATAAAATTATGTATAAATTAATTCTATATGTTTCCCATTTGACTTCCCTTCCCCTTCCTCAGAACGATGAGGATAGTGCCCGGCGCAAGTCGGCATGGTAAAATACTCTTTCGACGAACATTTCGTATTCCCTTCCAACCTAACCTATGATGGTCTAAGTAGTAGGACTATCGCACGGTAAACGAAGGGTCCGAGGTCCGAGTCTGGCCTAGTTTCGACTTTGTTTTTCTTTTGACGCATGCGTGACGCCATCATACACACTGTAAGAACCTTCACTAGGCGCCTACTAGCAATAGGTAACAATGGTCTAGGAGGTTCGAGAGACATCCGATAGACGTTCGAGAGACGTCCGAGAGACGTCCGATAGACGTTCGAGAGACGTTCGAGAGACGTCGAGAGACGTTCGAGAGACGTCCGATAGACGTTCGAGAGACGTCCGATAGACGTTCGATAGTAATCGCGGGGCCCAGGTTCGACTCTACCTACACCGCCGCCATGTTTGTTCTTTTGACGTATGCGTGACGTCACGGTCGCCATCTTACCCGTAACGTGACGTCTACTAGCAATAGGCGACGGTGGTCTAGAAGGTTCGAGCGCTCGATAGCAACCGCGGGATCCAGGTTCGAGTCTGGCCTACACCGCCGCCATGTTTTTTCTTTTGACGTATACGTGACGTCATCACACACATACTGTAAGAACCTTCACTGGACGTCTACTAGCAACAGGCAGCAATGGTCTAGGAGGTTCGCGCGTCCGATAGCAACCCGCGGGGTCCAGGTTCGAGTCTACCTATAGCCCGACGCGTTTTTCTCTCGTGACGTCACGGCCGCCATCTTGCTCATAGAATCAAAGATTTTGGGGTGGAGCAGGAGGGTACCAATAAAGAGGGGGTATCAATTAAGAGGGGGATCAATAAGAGGGGGGTCAATAAAAGGGGGATCAATAAAGAGGGGGTCAATAAACAGGGGGATCAATAAAGAGGGGCAATATCAATTAAGAGGGGGATCAATTGGGGGGTATTAATTAAAAAATATTAACTAATAAATACTGTCTTTTGCATAATTAATTAGCAATTTGGGTTAGAATCCCCCTATTCTATCTACTTGCATTGAACAACTATGACATTGTCCTGAGAGTTTTCTCATTTAGAGCGAGGAAACAAATATATTTTATGAATTTTTTTTTGCGCAGATAGAAAATTGCACCGGATTGTAATTGTTTTTGGAGATTATTTAATACTGTATGAAAAATATTTATTAACTTACAGATATTGTAATAAAAGCAAAGAGGTTTCATTTCGTACTTCTTGATTCTATTACAATATTCTTTTATATTTCATACTACTTTATATTTCTTCCTACTACTTTATATTTCTTCCTACTACTTTATATTTCATCCTTGTATAACTTAAAAGTATTCTTAAAATATTATTAAACAATTCAATAATCAAACATGTGAACCTGCTCCGCAAAACCGACTCCGCAAAAATAATTAATAAAATATATTCATTTTCTTAGCGCCGAATATTATTGATACTATTACAAATAATATTACAAATGATATAAATTTTTACAAATAATATTTGTAAAAATTTGTATTATTTGTAACATTATTATACAATTACAAATAAAATTACAAATAATAATATTACAAATAATATATATTACAAATAATAATATTATTAATAATAAAATATTATTTGTAATAATTTCGGTGCGCCGAGTAGACAAAACTTTCAGTATTGTCATAGAGAGGAAGGAGAGAGGACAGTCGCGCCCGCGATTCAGATTATGGGTAAGAAAGAATTAGGCTCGGCTGGCTGAGCGAGAACGAGAGCGACAAGGAGGGAATGATATTCTCTCTCTCTCTCTCGCTCGCTCGGCGCGTCGACAATTGCCGATCGCGTGGCTCACACGGATTGACCGAGCTAGCTGTGTGCGTATATGGGGGGGGGAGGAGAATCCTCGTGCAAGCCCGTCACCAAATTCGCATCACTGATACCAATGATGTCAAAAACCGAACAAGCTGCGGACAAGCGTAACTTGTAAATACCGGAGATCAATTGTTTATCAGCTCATAGACAATTAATATGACGAGATACTCGCGGAGACCCGTGTACTTCTCTTTCGTCTTTGTGTACAATTGCGATCAATAAAAAATTTCACGAATTGTTCGGTTTTGACATCATTGGTATACGTGTGTATGTGTGTGTGTATGTGTACACGTACAATTGCGATATACACTTATCATGTTAGCATTGATTATTTTTATTCATGCTAAAAGAAATAAGTATGATTATGTAAAGAATTTGTCTGCGTATTATTATACATTCTACATAGTTCTCCCTGTGATAGTAAAAATAACACACTTGAACAACCTCTACGCTCATATTCACAAAGCCTGATCCACTGCGCTACTGAAGCAAATTGGTAATTCTTCTGCTATAACGACATTAACAGAAAAGACTAAACTTCCAAACTGCATTTCTCAAAACGTTTAAGATTTGCGCCGTTTTTGGATAGCATTTGTTACTATTACATTAATATTATATTTTTCTAAAAGCAAAATCGTACGGTGATTTCAAGGATGAAGATTCCTCTTGTGTGAGATATTAATTATTCATTCTTTATTAATAGCCAAAGATTTTCCTTTGGTTTAAATGTTCAAGAACTTATTTTTTCTCTGAGAATCTTTCAATTTTATGTTCATGAAAAGTTTATAAATTCGTAAAGAAAAAAAATTATTTTACTACCTACCTTTCAAGAGTTGCGCATAAAAGATATTTTAACAAATCTGATCTGAATCAGTCAACAAATTCAATTTTTCATTCAAAGAAGCGTATGTAGGGTAAGCATAAGTAAGATAAGTATAAAATAATAAATTAAATATTATTCTCTGAATATATAATAATAAATGTTTTTTCTTTAGCTGAATCATCGAAGTAAATATTCTGTTATAAATTGACTTTTCGGATTACAATATTAATTTGATTTTCAGAGTACGCTTTCAAATTGACTCTTCGGAATACGCTATTAAATTGATTTTTCGGAGTACACTTTTAAATTGACTCTTCTGACTACACATTTGTTAGTTGACTCTGTGGAGTACATATTTTTTAATTAACTCTTCGGAGAGAAGAGAAGAGAAACATTTTATATTTTATTTAAAAAATCTTAATTTTTGCAGAAAACTGATTGATGAAGAAAAAATTAATTCACGACCTCAACGAAGATCTTAAAAAAATTACTGCAAGAAATGAAGTTGTTGTTATTATATACCATATTGTACAATATTAAAATACGCGCAATAATTATCTATAATTTGCATATATGGGTTTTGTAATTATAAGTAATATAAAAGTCATGACAAATTAATGTGGCCGCGCGTTTCTCTGTCGTGTCATTGCTAGAAATCGTCCGAACTCTCGAAATTATTTTCTTCCCGAATTATGAATATAAAACAATGTGGAAAAGGAAAACAAGGGGGTAAAAGGGGAGACGGCGACGTCTGCCTTACGATAATCGCTGCTGGTCGCTTCGTCCGCGTTGTCTATTCACTGGTGAGAGAAAGACCGATTCTTCGTTTTTATCTAACTAATCTAGCTCGCTCGTGAACAACA
>NW_020230495.1:0-37876 GCF_003227715.2 Harpegnathos saltator
TCATGATCGCGTGAGTCGTCCGCGGCGCGACCGTATCGGGGGGAGAGGGGCGCGCGTTCGGGGCTCGTTCCGACGGTAGACGCGCACTAATGTATATGTCCAGTATTTGGCGCATGAGCACTCGTTCGAACGGATCAACTGGACACAGGTACTCAGCGAATATTGTTATTTTTATAGATATAATTTTAGACTATTATCTGCTTTTGCTTTTGCAAAAACTGCTTTTTTTGCACGTATGATATACACACATTTCCAACCTTATCCCAGATCAATTCGCAATAGTCGTCGGCGCGATACGCGGTCGCGTATCGTCGTTCGAAACGTTAATTTGTCAGTTTATCGTTTGTAGCATCGCTTCATTTCATCCCATTTCCTTTTTGTTTCTGTCCAATATACAACATTTCTGCACGCATTTCTTTTTTGGCTTAACCCGCTTCATATAATTCTTATGGCGTTTCGATAAAATTAAGGTTTACTCATTGTTGCAGGCAGGCAAAAGTAACATATAAAAGTATAATAATTGTCGTAGGTAGGCAAAAAGGTGATCACCGGTGAATGACATGATTTGTCAGCTTGTTTATTAATTTGACAATTTTTTCAGGACTTTCTGCTTCTTCACACACACAAACGCACAGTGACAGTTTCCACATCCACCTGTTCCGCAAGGAACCAATTTCATATCATCAGTCGTCGCCGTCGCGTGAAACGTCGTTGCAATGCGCGATCGTGTATCATCTCGTTCGAAACGTTTTTGTCGATCATAATCGTTCATCAATGTCCCATTTCCTTCTTTTCGACAATACATTTTTGAACAAACGCACACACATTATCTTCTTTCTCTCTAGTTAAGTTTGGACTTTGAACACCAACAAAAACAGTGTTCACTGTCCGTTCAGCTCGCGTCTCGGGTAGATAGGGCCCAATAGCAACATCACTTTTTGTTTCAAAGCTTTCTGTAGTATCGTAATATTTTGCACGAACTCGTGCGATATTGTCGATACCGCATAAAGCTTGAGTACGTGTATGTTCGAATCGAACGCAATACGTATTATTTTTTTTAAGTTGCTCGATCCAATTACGAAATAAACGTAGACGGCGTTGCAGTCTCCGTTCAATACAGTACAGCTATATATTCATTTTACATTCGACACTCGAGATCCATCAGTGAATTCACAAAGGCGGATCTAGCGATCGTCATTGCGAAAGTACTCTCACTGTTAATCCCAGAGCGAGGATGCGATCGCTCGAAGCATGACATTAAGGTGTTCGCATCTTCGCAGTTCGCATCGTTGACATTCCTGCGTATCAAATACCGTACGGTTGTACACCGCGGTAAAAACGAAAGCTATTATTGGTACGAACAAGGCAAAAACGAACGAATTGTACCTTTGCGTACTCAGCGCTAAACCTACGATTGTACCGAGTGACCCAAACCATATCAAAGGCGTTTGAAACACGAATGGTACAATGGTGTCACAGTTATTAAACGGCAGAAAAAACGAATCGTTCTTCATTTGTGAGACGTTCAATTCTGCAGTATCGCACGATTCGCACAATAGCACATATTGTAACGTCCTGCGACGTTCTCTCCACCATATCATTTTTTCGCCTCTACATTAAAAGGCCAGCGAGACATATAGGTAGATTCAACCATCAAAAGTAATTGTTACTATTAAAATTTATCGATAAAAGTTCATATCTTTTATAATAATAATAATTTTAGAAAATCGCGCAGTGCGATTTAAGGCTCCTTCAAAGTATTACAAATTATGTCCTAATAAAATTTCTGTAAGATCAATAGTTTAGAAGTTACGGCAATTTGAATGTCTCGACCAATCAGGAAAAGGCATGTTTTTCTCAGTAACTATAAGGCCTAGAAGAAAAATCTTAATTGCTAACAATAGCATTAAAAGACCTCTATTTAACGACTATATTAACATTTTGAAAAACATTAACAATTAACAAAAAATCAATAATGTTACCTACCAATAGACTTCAGAAAATTCTAAAATTCATACGCAGGGACTATTGGGACGCCAGTAATGCGTACCTTCCGTAAAAATTAAGAAAAGTCAATTTAAAATATTTTTAACACCTACATACCTAGAGAACATCTTAGTGAAACATGAGCAAATGTCAAAACCTCAGAATATTAATTACAAAAGGAAATAATGCCAAACGAAAACAATTAGTTCTTGCCCACAGACAGAGAATCCTTCTGATAGTACATTCTCAAAATTTGGTAATTCTTACTTAATAAATGAATTTAAATAAATGAGGTTTATTATTCATTTAAGTTCAGGGGTCCCTTAAATACTTTATTTAGCTTGGAAATCCACCATTTTTGCCTTGGTCACGTTTAAATACTTTATTTAATTTAATTTAAGCCTTCTGTCCACGTTCAAGCTCCTCTTAAATACTGCACTCTTTTAAATTCGTTCGTACAGTATACAACGGCTTGAACTCATCACTAATAATAAAAATTAATTGTTCATCGAATCTTCTATTACCATAAGCTTCTATAAGGTCTAAAAGTCGGTAATTTATACATAAGAACCGTTTATAACAATTGTTAATTAATTACCGACGCCAATAATAACGAAACATACCCAAAGGGTCTACTTTACCGACATACGTAAGTAGAGAGCCCTATGGTAGAACTCAACCTTGCCGAGAAACATTAATTTAACAACAGTAATAATAAGGATCCCTGTAATAAGAAATCTTATTTTTCCAGTTAACAATATTATAAATCTCTACACTCTAAAACCCACTGTTAACAATATGCATTTCTTATAATAATTCTTAATAACCACATTTAAACATTAATAACAAATATCTCTTTTATTATAACACATGCATATTGTCTTTATAAAAATCATAACTAATTAACATTATAATTTTCTATTACACTATTCATATAATACTAAATTAGGCGTATATTATAACCTTAAGAACCACACATATATAATATTAACCATTTTTATTATAATATTATAATATTATAAGGCATAAATAATTACGCGCACACATAAATTAATAAGTCATACTGGCGATAGGAAGTCTCAAGGATAAGGCACGCACGCAGCCGGGCCACCGAAGGTGCTCTGGAATCCCCGAGTAACCCGAGCCCATATCAGGTAACATAGGGCATCCTGTTGACCACGCTCCTTATCACATCCGGCGGCGCTCTGAGATGTCTCAACGCCCCGTCAGCATCACGCCACTCAGTCCCACTCTGAAAAACCTTGAACGCTCCTACTCTGGATCCCTCTCGTATAATCCCATTACTCCTACCATATAGCCTACCCCACTCTTGAGTTCCATTGTCCGGACCGAACGAGGCCCCGGGAGCAGCTCCCACCGCAGAGTCGACATCGGAAGTTCATACAATACAGACGTGCCTCTTAGGAGTGCCTCCAAGACACCTTTGTTAATTTGGCGCAAAGAGGAAAAGTGTCTCTGAGCGACCGTACTACCACGGACAACGGCCGTCTCGCATAAGAGCCTCTTCCTACGCTCCTTCAGAGCCTTTGCCTTGTGCTATTCAAAATCTGGAAGATTTCTTAGGAAACTTGCCAGAACATCCACGATGTTTTATAATATTCAAAGTGTGCGGATAAGTCGACTCCCCGCTCGAGTTGTGCCGTGGCTAGAGTAGTCCCAATAGTATTGAGAGTATTCTGGAATAAAAAAGCCTGTTCTTTGAGATTTCTCTGCAAAAGTCTGAGCTACTGAAATAAATAGTAAGTATATAATATTTTAATGCACAATACTCACATATACCGCATTTCGCGCAAGTGAAATACAATCGCGATCTAAGCCTTAGGAACATTGTTACGCGAGTGAACCAGTGACGTTTCATCATACGCCAAGTCGAATTATTTAACAGATACCATAGCGTCACGCTGAAATTTTCGTTCATGTCGGTTCGTAACTGCCTTACATAAGGATCATTCATTATAATCCGAATAGTGTATTATCTACGTTTAGTTTGTCAAACCGCTCTTAGAATTTCATTCCGATTTCCTTAGGATACGCTATACAAGCTAGAATATATATAAAGAGAGAGAGAGAGAGAGAGACAATCTTCAGATTCTTCCTTTTTTTCTAAATCGTGATTACACAATCCCAGTGTCTGTCAACGCAGTGAACTACGCTCACACCTTATTATTCCCTTTCCTTTCCTCCTTGCGGGCGCATGACAACGGTGCCAAGCACAAGGTCACGCGCGCACGGCATCGGTGCCAAGCACAGAGCCGTATAAGTATAGTCAGAATCCTTATCAGCAGTGGCATCCCACCACTTTGACATCGTCTCCAGGCGAACTCCTTACGCCGGAGACTCTGCTTTGAAAATCTGCTTACTCCCTCCTAGGCCTTCACCTCGTTAATAGACATTGAATAAAATAAAAATTACAATTATCTCGTAACAAGAACTCACAGAGACGTTCCTTCATGTTAGCCTTCTATCTATCTCTCTCATTAGCTATTTTAGTTATAAGACATTTATATGCCTTTATAATTTCATGTATAATTATGTACTTGATATAATATTCCCACTGTTTCCACTGTAACTTGCACTTGCACATATAAAATATACTGCGTTCTGCTATTACCATTATCCGTAAAGACTATTCTATATTAAACAATTAAGTTACAAAGGTTTCAGATTAATAATACTTTTACAATCTCATTGTTTATTTAGACGAAAGTATATTCTCAATAACGACAAGATCTTGACGTTATCCATTATACAAGCTGGAATAATATCATCATGAAGAGGAATCATTTCATGAAGTGCATCCTTCCCCACTCACATATATATATATGTATATGCATTTATTGTATTGTAACTGATTTTATTGTGTATGTGTAGACGTGTGCCATTGCATCGGCATAGGCCTTAATTACTTCACTGTATTACTTGCTATTGTATAATTCCATTAAAGTCACCGATTCTCTTGTACAAAGAACATATGCTATTGCATCGGCATACAGTCCTTCAATATTTTCTACTAAGTATTTTAATTTTATGCAGTATCCTTGTTTTATCGGCGGCCTTTTTCCTCTTATTCGAGCATTTTCTTGAAAGAAAGATATTAAATATTCATAAATCTTTGTCCTTTTTATTCAGTTACTTAAATCAATTGGTGCCATAACATCTCTTGCCAGAGGAATTTATAGTTCATTAAATCTGAATCTTACATTATTAAGCATAGATCTTGCCACCTTTAGGGAAGCGCCTTACTGGAGCTACCCGCCTCTATCCTTGTCCAGACTGAGGAGCGCCTTACGGGTGCCTCTCGGCTCAAGCATCCTATCCATCCCGTCCAACTCATAAGACCACCCCTTTTCCATCAAGATCAGGAAATTTAATTTGTGAATTAATAACCTGTACAGTGCTTAGCATCCTTCAATCTCAGGGGCGCAGCTGACAGCCGCCACCCGCCTCAATTATCCTTCTCCTACAACCCACATAACCTAACCATGCCAAAGCATTGGTAGTAAGCATTAATTATTAGTACTTTTATAGTACTCTGGCAACGGATAACTAAAGTCACAAGAGTCCTTTTCACTCAATAATTAATTTTATCAATTGCTATTTTAACTTGTCCGACCAAAAATGTTATTCTTAAACTCAATCCGTTAGGTGCCAAATAAACATCGCGGGGGCGTTAAACAGAAGGCAAGGAAGGTAAGGAAGCTTGCCGACGAGCGGCCCTGTTGTCTGAATACATGGACCCCACAAAACCCCGTATAATACAAGATATCACGGGGCACGATCTAGTTCCTCCATCGTACATCAAGTTTTTATTACAAAACAGACTCATAAGCACATTTAAATACGCTCCACGTCCATCACACTCCACACAAAGACACTTTATTCCGGATTCGTGTAACGTCTCGCGTCTCCCTAGGGATCGTGATCCGCCTGCTCTCTATTTATTTAGGCCTACCTGCTTACACCGGCACTGCCTGGGATGCCGAGAGCTTTTCCGGACAGATGGTGAAAGGGGGAAATATGGTGATTGTAGGTGATATAAAGATTATGGCTATTGATAGGAATAGAGACTAAACAATTGTTTATTTAACAATGAGACAATATGATAGTTAAAAGTGTAATATAAATGAGTGATAATACTTATAGTTATATAATTAATGAATACAAATGTGGTTTACATTATATAGCTGCTGGTAATGAGTTACAATGAAGTGTTGAGAGAATGTACAGTTATCCTGCCCGGTGGAGGTAATGAAGGTGGTACGGTAATTTGCGAGGAGTTCCAGTGAGAGAATAGGACTCCAGTTGGTAAATGTAGGTGGCTGTCTTGTTGTTGAAAGTGTCGTCCTGTGTTAAATCTATCAATTCTATGTCTAGAGTTTCTGTCGTCGAACGCTGTTTAACCAGCCGAGGGTTGCGCGTGTGAGCCCTGTAAGAGCTTGGTAAAGAATGCGAATCCGGAATGAAGTGTCTTTGTGCGGAATGTAATGGACGTGGAGCGTATTTAAATGTGCTTATGAGTCTGTTTTGTAATAAAAACTTGATGTACGATGGAGGAACTAGATCGTGCCCCGTGATATCTTATATTATACGGGGTTTTGTGGGGTCCATGTGTTGAGACAACAGGGCCGCTCGTCGGCAAGCTTCCTTACGTAGCTGCCTTGCCTTCTGTTTAACGCCCCCGCGATGTTTATTTGGCATCTAACGGATTGAGTTTAAGAATAACATTTTTGGTCGGACAAGTTAAAATAGCAATTGATAAAATTCATTATTGAGTGAAAAAGACTCTTGTGACTTTAGTTATCCGTTGCCAGAGTACTGTAAAAGTACTAATAATTAATGCTTACTACCATGCTTTGGCAGGGTTAGGTTATGCGGATTGTAGGAGAAGGATAATTGAGGCGGGTGGCGGCTGTCAGCTGCGCCCCTGAGATTGAAGGATGCTAAGCACTGTACAGGTTATTAATTCACAAGTTAAATTTCCTGATCTTGATGGAAAAGGGGTGGTCTTATGAGTTGGACGGGATGGATAGGATGCTTGAGCCGAGAGGCACCCGTAAGGCGCTCCTCAGTCTGGACAAGGATAGAGGCGGTAGCTCCAGTAAGGCGCTTCCCTAAAAGTGAGCAAGATCTATGCTTAATAATGTAAGATTCAGATTTAATGGTTAATGAACTATAAATTCCGCTGGCAAGAGATGTTATGGCACCAATTGATTTAAGTAACTGAATAAAAAGGACAAAGATTTATGAATGCTTAATATCTTCCTTTCAAGAAATGTTCGAATAAGAGGAAAAAGGCTGCCGATAAAACAAGGATGCTGCATAAAATTAAAATGCTTAGTAGAAAATATTGAAGAATTGTATGCCGATGCAATGGCATATGTTCGTTGTACAAGAGAATCGGTGATTTTAATGGAATTGTACAATAGCAAGTAACACAGTGAGGTAATTAAGGCGTATGCCGATGCAATGGCACACGTCTACACATACACAATAAAATCAGTTACAATTCAATAAATGCATATACATATATATATGTGGGTGGGGAAGGATGCACTTCATGAAATGATTTATATTATTCCAGCTTTTATAATGGATAATGTCAAGATCTTGTCGTTATTAAGAATATACTTTCGTCTAAATAAACAATGAGATTGTAAAAATATTATTAATCTGAAACCTTAGTAATTTGATTGTTTAATATAGAATAGTCTTTACGGATAATGGTAATAGCAGAACGCAGTATATTTTATATGTGCAAGTGCAGGTTACAGTGGAAACAGTGGGAATATTATATCAAGTACATAATTATACATGAAATTATAAAGGCATATAAATGTCTTATAACTAAAATAGCTAATGAGAGAGATAGATAGAAGGCTAACATGAAGGAACGTCTCTGTGAGTCCTTGTTACGAGATAATTGTAATTTTTATTTTTATTCAATGTCTATTAACGAGGTGAAGGCCTAGGAGGTTGGAGTAAGCAGATTTTCAAAGCAGAGTCTCCGGCGTAAGGAATCCGCCTGGAGACGATGTCAGAGTGGTGGGATGCCACTGCTGATAAGGATTCTGACTATACCAATACGGCTCTGTGCTTGGCACCGATGCCGTGCGCGCGTAACCCTGTGCTTAGCACCGATGTCATGCGCCCGCAAGGAGGAATGGAAAGGGAATAATAAGTGTGTGAGGGTAGTTCACTGCGTTGACAGACACTGGGGTTTCGTAATCACGATTTAGAAAAAGAAGAATCTGAAGATTGTCTCTCTCTCTCTTTATATATATACTAGCTTGTATAGCGTATCCTAAGGAAATCGGAACGAAATTCTAAGAGCGGTTTGACAAACTAAACGTAGATAATACACTATTCGGATTATAATGAATGGTCCTTATGTAAGGCAGTTACGAACCGACATGAACGAAAATTTCAGCGTGACGCTATGGTATCTGTTAAATAATTCGACTTGGCGTATGGTGAAACGTCACTGGTTCACTCGCGTAACAATGTTCCTAAGGCTTAGATCGCGATTGTATTTCACTTGCGCGAAACGCGGTGTATGTGAGTGTTGTGCATTAAAATATTATATACTTACTATTTATTTCAGTAACTCAGACTTTTGCAGAGAAATCTCAAAGAACAGGCTTTTTTATTCCAGAATACTCTCAGTACTGTTGGGACCACTCTAGCCACGGCACAACTCGAGCGGGGAGTCGACTTATCCGCACACTTTGAGTATTATAAAACACCGTGGATGTTCTGGCAAGTTTCCTAAGAAATCTTCCAGATTTTGAATAGCACAAGGCAAAGGCTCTGAAGGAGCGTAGGAAGAGGCTCTTATGCGAGACGACCGTTGTCCGTGGTGGCACGGTCGCTCAGAGACACTTTTCCTCTTTGCGTCAAATTAACAAAGATGTCTTGGAGGCTCTCCTAAGAGGCACGTCTGTACTGTATGAACTTCCGATGTCGACTCTGCGGTGGGAGCTGCTCCCGGGGCCTCGTTCGGTCCGGACAATGGAACTCAAGAGTGGGGTAGGCTATATGGTAGGAGTAATGGGATTATACGAGAGGGATCCAGAGTAGGAGCGTTCAAGGTTTTTCAGAGTGGGACTGAGTGGCGTGATGCTGACGGGCATCGAGACATCTCGGCGCGCCGCCGGATGTGATAAGGAGCGTGGTCAACAGGATGCCCTATGTTACCTGATATGGGCTCGGGTTACTCGGGGATTCCAGAGCACCTTCGGTGGCCCGGCTGCGTGCGTGCCTTATCTTTGAGACTTCCTGTCGCCAGTCTGACTTATTAATTTATATGTGCGCGTAATTATTTATGCCTTATAATATTATAATTTAATAAAAAGAAATGGTTAATATTATATATGTGTGGTTCTTAAGGTTATAATATACGCCTAATTTAGTATTATATGAATAGTGTAATAGAAAGTTATAATGTTAATTAGTTATGATTTTTATAAAGACAATATGCATGTGTTATAATAAAAGAGATATTTGTTATTAATGTTTAAATGTGGTTATTAAGAATTATTATAAGAAATGCATATTGTTAACAGTGGGTTTTAGAGTGTAGAGATTTATAATATTGTTAACTGGAAAATTAGGATTTCTTATTACAGGGATCCTTATTATTACTGTTGTTAAATTAATGTTTCTCGGCAAGGCTGAGTTCTACCATAGGGCTCTCTACTTACGTATGTCGGTAAGATAGATCCCTTGGGTAGGTTTCGTTATTATTGGCGTCGGTAATTAATTAACAATTGTTATAAACGGTTCTTATGTATAAATTACCGATTTTTAGACCTTATAGAAGCTTATGGTAATAGAAGATTCGATGAACAATTAATTTTTATTATTAGTGATGAGTTCAAGCCGTTGTACTGTACAAACGAATTTAAAAGAGTGCAATATTTAAGAGGAGCTTGAACGTGGACAGAAGGCTTAAATTAAATTAAATAAAGTATTTAAACGTGACCAAGGCAAAAATGGTGGATTTCCAAGCTAAATAGGGTATTTAAACGACCCCTGAACTTAAATAAATGAGGTTTATTAAATTTTAAGTAAAAATTACCAAATTTTGAGAATGTACTGTCAGAAGGATTCTCTGTTTGTGGGCAAGAATTAATTGTTTTCGTTTGGCATTATTTCCTTTTGTAATTAATATTCTGAGGTTTTGACATTTGCTTATGTTTCACTAAAATGTTCTCTATGTACGTAGGTGTTAAAAATATTTTAAATTGACTTTTCTTAATTTTCACGGAAGGTACGCATTACTGATGTCCCAATAGTCCCTGCGTATGAATTTTAGAATTTTCTGAAGTCTACTGGTAAGTAACATTGTTGGTTTCTTATTAATTGTTAATGTTTTTCAAAATGTTAATATGGTCGTTAAATAGAGGTCTTTTAATGCTATTGTTAGCAATTAAGATTTTTCTTCTAGGCCTTATAGTTACTGAGAAAAACATGCCTTTTCCTGATTGGTCGAGACATTCAAATAGCCATAACTTCTAAACTATCGATTTTACAGAAATTTTATTAGGACATAATTTGTAATACTTTGAAGGAGCCTTAAATCGCACCGCGCGATTTTCTAAAATTATTATTATTTTAAAAGATATGAACTTTTATCGATAAATTTTAATAGTAACAATTACCCTCTATGGTTGAATCTACCTATATGTCTCGCTGGCCTTTTAATGTAGAGGCGAAAAAATGATATGGTGGAGAGAACGTCGCAGGACGTTACAGGCGGCAACGACCGGTGCTCGATCTGGTATACGTGCGAGCCGTCAAAGTCGGTGGCGGTGCGAATGGCGCGCGATTCATCGACCGCGTAAGACTCTTTCTGTTTCGTCGCTCGATCGACGCGCCCGATCGCTCGATCGTGCTGTCGGACCGGAGATCATTGTGTCTGGAAAACTAGATCGTGGTGCACTCTGGCGCGAAAGGATCGCCCCGCGATCTAGTCGCGAGAATCAGTCCCTGGGTATGACACCGCAGTCCGACTTCTCTCGCGAATGCTCGCCGGACCAGGAACGCGATTATCAGCGATATCTCGATGATTTTGTAATTGTGAGCAAACACGTGCCCAAGAGCTCGTACTTTGCCAGCGGACTCAAGTGGGTCACGCAAATGTGTCGCGCCACGCACGGCGATCTCTACATGCTCGATTCGTTGCTGTTGCGCGATATTGCGCATTATCTGAAGGATGACGACGGCGTTATATAGAGATAGACATGTATGGATATGGTGATTGTTTTTTGGATAATAAAGAAACGATAAACAGACCTGTCATTCTGTGTAGTACAGAGACGCTCCTTTATTGTCAATTTATTGCACAACGAAAAAAAATATATATATGTAACATTGATCGAAAAACGTTACGCGTCATCAACGCACTCGATCAATTGTGTCAGCGCGATGCGTTTGGTTCGTTCCAAATTCGCAAAAAGTGCACAAATTCGATTCGCTGATCCGTCGGTAGGCGTTCCAGTAGATTGCAATATCGTTTGGCGTGGCGCGACATTGGTTCCGTCAGTCGTACTTGTCGACGTTGACGATTATCAGTCATCGCGAGCGGAGCCGCCGAATCGTCACGTCGATCGTATCGCAGTGACAATCTACGCACTCGAGTCCTCGATATCGACGCGATAGTCAACGATCGCCATCTCGCGTAACGATTCAGTCTTTGGAACCATCGATCACTGTCGTTGCTTATCGCATCGGTCGTTCCGTCGATCGATAGTGCCGGCGTTATCGCGTCCTCTTCGACGCTACTATCGTCGTCGCGACCGTACCACGTGTATAATGTGAACACGTGACTCACGGTCCGCTTATCGCTATCATCTCTCATCGTTCGTTATCGCGACGTTTCGCGAGGGAGTGCGAAGAGTTTCACGCTCTTTTATAGGCACGCGCACGCTCGCATTGACAGTAGTACTCGCTGCGAAGTAACGAAGCAACGATGGACATAGAAGCGCCAGGCGAGTATCTGTTTCTCGATGTGGATTGCCTGGAATGCAAACGCATTGCTCAACCGGGCGAATCGTACGCACATTCCTTGCTCCGACGACACGGTTGACCGGTAGCGTTTGAGATTGTACGAAGTTACGCGTCGAGCAATGATTGCTACAGACGTGCCGATCGTGTGGATCACATCACCGACATTGAACGGACCGCAACATGGATTTCATCTTTACGTGCCCGATAAGTACAAACAAATTTGCTTCTGCTGGCACATGGCCGTATGTCGGCGTCCTGACGGATCGTTAAACGCGCACGTATGCGGTGACGATGCCTGTTTGATGTACGACGCGATTTCGTTTGGATATCGTGAAAAGGCGATCGAAAGCAATTCAGCGTACTCGTGTATCGCTATGATTCATCATCGCAGTAACCGCCCTGTCACACTGGGGATGCAGTGCGATCTAATGCAGTTTTACCTGTATCATTATCACAACGAAACGATGAAGTATCGTCGCCACCTTGTTACCGACAGTCTGGCCAGATTGTTCGAACGATTGATGGACGAGCGCCACGGTTGGTTCGACGTTGACGATTTGATCGATGCGGTCGAGAAATGCGTGCGTATGGGGAATAGGCGAGAAGGCGCTAAATTGCGCATGACGAGCGTTGAATCGCGCGTATGAGAAGTTTTTCTGCGCTGTAAACAGCTTCTGGCTGAGAACAAAGTAATGTTGCAATATATATTGTGTGTGTTGGCGCCGATGATCGACCGTAGTTTAATCAACAGCGCATCATCGACTGAAAACAACGTAGTGACTGTATTTGCGCCGATAAATAACCGTGGCTCTACCAACAGCGCATCACCGCCGAAAGTATCTCCAGAATCTGCGCGATCTCGCTAAATAGGGGGGGCCGGTGAGGTGGTGGTGGTTCTTCTTTCGTCCGATTTCGCAAAGACCGGCCTTTTTATCGCGCGAAATTGTTCGATATATATGTAGATACATACCCGATACCGATTATCCAGTGCATAAATAGAGAGCGAGAGGACAGACGCGCAAAAAAAACATCGAAAAATTGCTCAACGTCGCAATGAACAACAACACCGACACCGCGATGGATGTGGACGATGGATCCGCGATCAACGGCGAGCACATCGAGCATCACCGCGAGAGCGACGAGATGGATGACGGTAATTTGATCGGTGTGTCGTTTGTCGATATCGTGCCGTGCAATCTGTACGACAGAAGCAACTTTTTGGATTCGCGCGTGGACGCCACCATACCGCGCGACAACCTGCGGCGTTTATACGCTGTTACGGATTCCTCATGTACGACAAGTCGCAGAAATTGGCGATATTTCGCACGAATCGAGCGGATTCGCGAGTGCCACTGGTTGCCGACGAGTTGGACGAATGTCGCAGTTTGGCGCAATTCAAGGTTTCGGTGCACGAACATTTGGCACGCGTCAGAAACATGCTGGCCGATCCGATGGTGATCGGCGCGATCGCACCAGACGCCGAGGACTCGGTCAGACGCAACCAATTGTACATTCTGGATGTGGCGCGACAATCGCTCGAGTACATCTTTGCGTTCATTCGCGATTCCGACCAGCTTCGTCGCAGTCTCAACGTCAACGAGTACTGTCGCGCCTCGCTCTTTGCGCCGAATCGTCGCGCGATCGAGAGGCGCAAGCAGCCTGGCACGATAGCGAGGAATGCGATTTCGATCGCTGTCTGTCGATCGTGTTGCGCGACGCCATCGTCACTACGGGTCTGGACACGCAGTCGACTCTCTTGTTCGTGGTGCGCGCCTCTCTGTTGCTCACGTATCTGGTGATGAACTTTATGATATGCAAGGACGGACGATCGGTGAGCATTCGTGTGAATATACCGGCGGACGCGCCAGACGCGAAAACAATGGACGACTTTTGGCGATCAGCTGACCATCTACCAGCTACCATCAGCTGACGGTGGACAAACTCGTGGCCACGATAATGATGACTATCACGCGAATGTACGTGTCGTCGTGCGTCTCCTGGCCGATGCGCATTCGCGACGAAAGCGCGATCGCAGTGGCGGATGTCCGAGCGAGGCTCATTGGCAAATTACAGCGCGACTTTGCACATCGCGACGCCGCGAGAACGCTCGTTTAGTTGCGCGTCATGACTCATGGTCGTCGTCGCTCAAACAACGTGGTCAAATGTGCAGTATCGCGCCAACGCGAGAACGACGATGACGCTGCTGCTACTGACGCTGGTGTCGCCAAAGATGACGATACCAAACGATTGTACGTGCGATTCGACACGATAATGGATCTCTTTGATCGATTGAGCGCGTACGTGGAGTCGCCACCGCAGCAGCAGCAGCAGCAGCAGCAGGTTCCTATAGCAGGAAGCGACAATGCGGCGACCGTCGCGCCGACAGTGCGCATTCGCGGTGTGAGCGAACAACTGAACAAGCAATGCCTCGAATACGAACGCGAATCGACCATGTGCGTCGCCGCGATCGCGGAGAGCCTGTCTCGCCGTGGATCCTGTTCGAATAATAATAATGGTAGCGGCGGCATCGAGTATCCGGCGAATGATCGTTTCGTCACCGTGGAAGATTTTGTGAGCGGACGCGGAAACGGATATCGCGATCGCGACGACGATCTCGAGACCGTTGTGAAATCGATCGAAGCGTCCGAGGATGAGGTTCAGTTGCTGCATCTGGACATTGCTCGCGCCCTGATGTTCGCCGTGGTGTCTCTGGCGCGATATATTCCGCAGCAACCGTCACGTCAATGTCCGTCGGGATCATCGCGCCAGAGACACCACGGCGATGATGATGCGGAGAAGGAAGATCTCGCGGTCGCGGAGGAAGAGGCGCAGAGAGCTCTGCTCGCGCAAGCGATGAGCTATCTGTTTCGAGCCAAATTTACGGGCAATCAAGTGCGCGAATTGTTCGCCTACTTATTTGATCTGTGGCGCACTCAGATCGGCATTGTAACACTCGAGCGCTTGAGCGAGATGCTATTTACGTTGTATCGCATGTTTAACGTGACTGTGAATCGACCGAACTTTGACGAGACCACCGTAATCGCCGTGACTACTCACGATTACGGCGAGTCGAGTGCGAATAATGCGTCGTCGTAAGAGTCTTCTTTTTTCTTTGACTTCATCCGGTTCAACACCAATCGCAACAATATCTCAAATATGACCAGTCTGTGGCGACAAACAGTCTACGCGATGCTCGATGGCTTTGCAAATCGCGACAACGCACAGTCGGTCGTGACGCGAACCGATTGCTTGCGCGTCGTCGTGTTCGGCACGTCCGACAGCGGCAGATCGAGCGTGGTGCGCAATCTGTTACTGCTGGCCGAATTGAGCGCGGGAACTACGCGGAGAGCGCCGCGACATCATCGCAACGCGCTGTCCGCGCTCGTTTCCGCAACGTCCGTTTCCTCGCTCGATTCGGCCGTCACCGTGGAATCGCGCTATTTGTTGTGTCACGAAGTGTGCGTGGTGCATCAGTCGTCACTGGACGACTGACGGACCGACGCGGAGACGAACGACAATCGCGGCAATTAATCGTCGCTCGCTCGACGACGACAGCGGCCGATCGATCGATCCACCGTGATCGAGGGATTCGCGTATGTCGACAATATGCTCGGTGCGGGCAAGTCGATCTGGCTGATGCAAAACGCACTGGCGAGAGACGCGCGCTTTAAGAACGTGATACGTCGTTGGCGCAGACAACGACAGTTTCGTCTCGACGAGGAGTGTTCCGCGTGCGTGCGCGCCCTCGTGGGCTACGAGCTGTACAGCACTCCGGACGACCGTGGTCACGCACCAGTACCGATCGCGATCGACGCGCGAGCGCGCTCGCGGCAGCGTACGCCGTCGAGGCCGATGTGATAATCGTGTCGTACGATCCCGCGAGTGAGGAATCGTTGCGTTGCGCGCTACGCACGTTGAATGTCCTGACAAAGCTCGGCGATCCGAGTTGTCGCGGAAAACACGAAAGGTCGTGTCGTTTACGATCCATCGTGCTGATTGAGCACGATCATCGTGAGGCCGCGACGAGACGATGTCATTACGTAGTGCGAGACGCCAGCGACTCGTTGGACGATCGAGCGACCATCACGGCGAATGGTGTAGCATCGCTGTCGAATTCGAGCAGATCGTTGCGCCATTATTACGAGTCGACGATAGATCTGACCGACGCTGCGTTCGCACGCACTGATCCGTCGGCGCTACGAGACACCGCGGCGGTGTCGTCATCGTCGTGCTTCTTCGTCCGTGTCGATTCGAGCTCAAACAATCACGCGTTGCTACGAAGAGTTCTGTCCGTGGCAATGGAGCCGGTGCTTCGATTGCACTTTATCGCGCTTCGATCGTCGACACCGCCGAGACAACAGCATCGGTCACGCGATGACACCGGCGAATCCCGCGACATGTACGACGTGTGCGCCGTCTCGGAAAATTCGATCAACGATCTGATATCGCTCGAGCGCGAAACGATTGAGCGTCGGCAGCGCGAGTGCGACTACGTCGAGATCAATAGACGCGGCTTATTGGCCAGAATGTGGCGATATTTGCGAAAGCGTTGACGGCGATTTGTATCTCTCTTTCTCTTTAATGTAACACTGTAATGTGACATTAAACACACTCTGTACTAATTGTGTCTTTGTTTTTTTATTTGCTCGCGTATAAGCATTAACATTGTCATGTAGCGAATAATTTGGTTGTTTGTAGCGTCGCTGCTGTTGTGGTGCTTGTTGTTTCGCTATCGAGCGTTTCGCAACAATCATCACGGCAATGAAGACGCGTGGAATTCGCAAGGATTGCAATTGATCGCGCGTTTGCGCGAAACAACGCGTCGACACGGCACCACTGACGTGACATCGCGCGGCGAACGATCCAAGCGCGACATTGATCGTCTGATCGACTGCTCGTCGGCGGTGCAGTATTGCACGAGCGACGCCGATTGCGAGTTGCTCTGTCGTTCGTATCGCGGAGCGATTCTTCGTTGCGATTCGACAAATCACGTGTGCGAATCGGTGGTGGACGATTCGTCGCCACCGAGCAATCGCGACGAGAACGATCGATCCGACCTCTCGCGCGGCGAATACTCGATGCTGATCGGCCACTCGAGTCTGGGTATCGCGACACGGTGATGCGTAAAATTGTACGCCGGTTTCGAGGACGGTAAATTCTGCGAAAACGGCAAATTTGACATGAACGCGATGCTGCGCGAACCATCGTATCGCGACTGTTTGTGTCCGTACGGCACCACACTGATGATCAAGAGCACGGCAGATCCGTATGACGTACGATTACCGCACTGCATAACCGAAGGCACCGAACATTTTTACACAAACGACATGACAATCGTCACCGACTAATGGTAGCGCAACGAGTAGAGATAACATCACGCCGCCGGCTCCTCAGTTCTTTATAATAAACCGACTCGATTCATTCGACATGGTATCCGCTCGACATTGCGCCTCACAGAATGTCCGACTTGACACCATGACGACCGATCGTACAACAGAGTCGATCGACGACGTGGTGGTGTTTGTCACCGCGACCGCATGGCTCATCGAAATGGCTGACGTGCTGGACGTGATCAATCGAGGTGAGTGATTGAGCGAGCGAGCGAGCTCGATTTGTGTAACGTCTCGCGTCTCCCTAGGGATCGTGATCCGCCTGCTCTCTATTTATTTAGGCCTACCTGCTTACACCGGCACTGCCTGGGATGCCGAGAGCTTTTCCGGACAGATGGTGAAAGGGGGAAATATGGTGATTATAGGTGATATAAAGATTATGGCTATTGATAGGAATAGAGACTAAACAATTGTTAATTTAACAATGAGACAATATGATAGTTAAAAGTGTAATATAAATGAGTGATAATACTTATAGTTATATGAATTAATGAATACAAATGTGGTTTACATTATATAGCTGCTAGTAATGAGTTACAGTGAAGTGTTGAGAAAATGAACAGTTATCCTGCCCGGTGGAAGTAATGAAGGTGGTACGGTAATTTGCGAGGAGTTCCAGTGAGAGAATAGGACTCCAGTTGGTAAATGTAGGTGGCTGTCTTGTTGTTGAAAGTGTCGTCCTGTGTTAAATCTATCAATTCTATGTCTAGAGTTTCTGTCGTCGAACGCTGTTTAACCAGCCGAGGGTTGCGCGTGTGAGCCCTGTAAGAGCTTGGTAAAGAATGCGAATCCGGAATGAAGTGTCTTTGTGTGGAATGTAATGGACGTGGAGCGTATTTAAATGTGCTTATGAGTCTGTTTTGTAATAAAAACTTGATGTACGATGGAGGAACTAGATCGTGCCCCGTGATATCTTGTATTATACGGGGTTTGGTGGGGTCCATGTGTTGAGACAACAGGGCCGCTCGTCGGCAAGCTTCCTTACGTAGCTGCCTTGCCTTCTGTTTAACGCCCCCGCGATGTTTATTTGGCATCTAACGGATTGAGTTTAAGAATAACATTTTTGGTCGGACAAGTTAAAATAGCAATTGATAAAATTCATTATTGAGTGAAAAAGACTCTTGTGACTTTAGTTATCCGTTGCCAGAGTACTGTAAAAGTACTAATAATTAATGCTTACTACCATGCTTTGGCAGGGTTAGGTTATGCGGATTGTAGGAGAAGGATAATTGAGGCGGGTGGCGGCTGTCAGCTGCGCCCCTGAGATTGAAGGATGCTAAGCACTGTACAGGTTATTAATTCACAAGTTAAATTTCCTGATCTTGATGGAAAAGGGGTGGTCTTATGAGTTGGACGGGACGGATAGGATGCTTGAGCCGAGAGGCACCAGTAAGGCGCTTCCCTAAAAGTGAGCAAGATCTATGCTTAATAATGTAAGATTCAGATTTAATGGTTAATGAACTATAAATTCCGCTGGCAAGAGATGTTATGGCACCAATTGATTTAAGTAACTGAATAAAAAGGACAAAGATTTATGAATGCTTAATATCTTCCTTTCAAGAAAATGTTCGAATAAGAGGAAAAAGGCTGCCGATAAAACAAGGATGCTGCATAAAATTAAAATGCTTAGTAGAAAATATTGAAGAATTGTATGCCGATGCAATGGCATATGTTCGTTGTACAAGAGAATCGGTGATTTTAATGGAATTGTACAATAGCAAGTAACACAGTGAGGTAATTAAGGCGTATGCCGATGCAATGGCACACGTCTACACATACACAATAAAATCAGTTACAATTCAATAAATGCATATACATATATATATGTGGGTGGGGAAGGATGCACTTCATGAAATGATTTATATTATTCCAGCTTTTATAATGGATAATGTCAAGATCTTGTCGTTATTAAGAATATACTTTCTAAAATAACTCTAAATAAACAATGAGATTGTAAAAATATTATTAATCTGAAACCTTAGTAATTTGATTGTTTAATATAGAATAGTCTTTACGGATAATGGTAATAGCAGAACGCAGTATATTTTATATGTGCAAGTGCAGGTTACAGTGGAAACAGTGGGAATATTATATCAAGTACATAATTATACATGAAATTATAAAGGCATATAAATGTCTTATAACTAAAATAGCTAATGAGAGAGATAGATAGAAGGCTAACATGAAGGAACGTCTCTGTGAGTCCTTGTTACGAGATAATTGTAATTTTTATTTTTATTCAATGTCTATTAACGAGGTGAAGGCCTAGGAGGTTGGAGTAAGCAGATTTTCAAAGCAGAGTCTCCGGCGTAAGGAATCCGCCTGGACACGATGTCAGAGTGGTGGGATGCCACTGCTGATAAGGATTCTGACTATACCAATACGGCTCTGTGCTTGGCACCGATGCCGTGCGCGCGTAACCCTGTGCTTAGCACCGATGTCATGCGCCCGCAAGGAGGAATGGAAAGGGAATAATAAGTGTGTGAGGGTAGTTCACTGCGTTGACAGACACTGGGGTTTCGTAATCACGATTTAGAAAAAGAAGAATCTGAAGATTGTCTCTCTCTCTCTTTATATATATACTAGCTTGTATAGCGTATCCTAAGGAAATCGGAACGAAATTCTAAGAGCGGTTTGACAAACTAAACGTAGATAATACACTATTCGGATTATAATGAATGGTCCTTATGTAAGGCAGTTACGAACCGACATGAACGAAAATTTCAGCGTGACGCTATGGTATCTGTTAAATAATTCGACTTGGCGTATGGTGAAACGTCACTGGTTCACTCGCGTAACAATGTTCCTAAGGCTTAGATCGCGATTGTATTTCACTTGCGCGAAACGCGGTGTATGTGAGTGTTGTGCATTAAAATATTATATACTTACTATTTATTTCAGTAACTCAGACTTTTGCAGAGAAATCTCAAAGAACAGGCTTTTTTATTCCAGAATACTCTCAGTACTGTTGGGACCACTCTAGCCACGGCACAACTCGAGCGGGGAGTCGACTTATCCGCACACTTTGAGTATTATAAAACACCGTGGATGTTCTGGCAAGTTTCCTAAGAAATCTTCCAGATTTTGAATAGCACAAGGCAAAGGCTCTGAAGGAGCGTAGGAAGAGGCTCTTATGCGAGACGACCGTTGTCCGTGGTGGCACGGTCGCTCAGAGACACTTTTCCTCTTANGTCGAATCGTTTCTATTGAGACGATGGCACCAGATCTCGTTTATAGTGTCGGGCATAGGCAAACCGCCTGACAGTCTGTCCGGTGCTGCGTTGTGCGACAAGCCAATCGTGAGCGGTGCCGAGAAAGAAGAAAAATAAACGCGCGCAAATCGTCGCTGTTAGAGAGAGAGAACGATCCATAGTGACAATACCATCACCCCACCCTCTACTATGCGAGATTCTACATACACTGTGTCGACGTGACGTCTTGACTCTGACCAATCGTCCGCGCACGTCGTAGAAGTCAGCCTTGCACGACGATCACCCTGCACGCGAAGCAAGCGTTTGTCAGGCAACGGCATACTGCTCAACGAGCGAGCTTGTCTATCGTAATTGCGCATGTAATCGTTCACTTGGGCCAAAGTACGAAGACGCTCGTGCTCGATCATCACGAGATTCGGAAACGGTATATCGCCATGTCCATTGTTGTTGCTCCTTGAGCCACTGGCCGCGATCTGACGCGGATTATTGGTCGCGTTGTTGCTGATGGTGCATTGTGACGATTGTTTCTCTGGTTTTTCTTTTCACGCACACAAGACGTCGATCGCACAAGAAAAAAAACAGCTCGAATTGCTGAGATCAGAGGAGGAAAGAGATTCAACTTGTGGCTCAATTCAAGTGGCATGCTGCGATTCGCATTTTATAGCCGTTATCACCAATCGAGCATCTAGGTCATGACGTCATTGTAATCTAAATACCGGTGTCGAAAAAAAAAGTACGCAAAACCGGCCTATCGTAAAAGAAGACGCGAGCGAATATCGACGATTACACGACACGACCGATCGCCGCCGGTGCGTCAGCTCGCTCTTTGCGATAACGAAGCAATGTCGCAGCAGCAGCAGTCGCCAGAGCTTCGATGCGATCGTTGCGGTTGCTCGCTCTCGTGCGATCTAGCGGTATTGAACGACAGCGATATCGCACCAGCGGTGGATTCACGTCTCAGTGATGACGGCGATATCGACGAGACGACAAACGGCAGTAGTCGCGAATTCGACTCGATTTCGTGGTTACGATCGTCCCTGGACGATCGATCGCGCATGAACGTCAACGATCCCAGATGGCAAGGCCGACGAATCTTACTTTACGTACGCGACGTAACGCGCAAAGATCGCGAATCGCTAATCGACGCGCTGTCGATGCTACTGGCGCGACGGCACGATCGCTCGATGGCGCTGTATCACGACTATGGTCGATGCGCGATGACATTATCGTCGGACGACAGCGTCGTTGCGACGTCGCGTTTTCGCCAACGAAGAACCATACTTTACATCACGCACGACGATCTGTGATTTTTGCTGAGCGAACTGGCGCATCGTACTCACCAATCGCATCGATCTCGGTGTCGTCGTCGTCACGAGGGCGTTGACGACAACGACACCGAGATCGACAGCCCGTCGTCGTCTCGTCGAGTCGAGATCGAAAAGACGCAAGCTAGCGACGTCGAGGATCCGTTGGTGGTGTCGGTGATTCGAGCGGATGCGCTCCAATATGTCACGCTGCACCACTTGACGGCGGAGGTATCGTCGTTGCGACTGGTCGTCGATTCGACAATGTTGCGTCAACAATTGACCCCGTGTCGCGTTCATCCGGTGTGGATGATTTTTGCTACTTGTACGAGAAGCTTCGCGAAGACGAGCTATCGCCGCCGTGTCCCTTCGAGCAACACGTTCGCTGGATTCGCGATCAAAGTGCGAACGATACGGCATCGTCGGTCCGCGGCGCGCTATGGACCGACGACAAAGAGTCGTCGACGATCCGCCGTCGAACAGACGATCCGCCGTCTAACGAGTACTCTTGCTGCGAGTGGCATTCGACGGTGATGCTCTATGGGATCGGACGGCTCGGAGTGATCAACACCTGGTGGGTCGAACGCCACCCTTGATTCGTTCGAACAGCACAATTCGCCAGAAACGAGCATGCGACTGTTCGAGGCTCCGAGATTCGTGCAATTTCACACTGGTTTCGCGCAGTTCGACTCTCGTCTCGCGGAAGATGCGTTCGCAGCGCGCATCGTGCACTGCGTGATGAACAACTGTTGCTGCGTAGCTTCCAAGTGCCCGTGACACGCCTGGACATTCGCGATCACTGTGTCACTGGACGTTATCGTACGTCTGTACGGTACAGCGGCGACGCGCGCCCACGCGCGAGAACATTTGTGGTGCGAGCGAGATCGCACCGTCAGCAGTTGCGGAATTTATTTGGCGAATGTGCGATTGCATCGATATCGAGCTGATCGATCGCTCGCGCTGTCACCCGTAGAAACGGGTGTGGCGATACTACTGCTCGGTCGCGACAAATTGTACGTGTGGCCATTGTGCGAAAAGTCGCTCCCGGTGATCGCGCGAATAACGAAAAAATCGAATCGCCAAAGGGACGTCGCGTTGAGACCTCGGGGCATCGATCTGCACGATATAGGTACGTGCGAGGTCGCGCTCAATCGCACCTTTGCGTTGATCGGGTCATCGTACAACACGCTCGAAATCACCGCGGCGCACAGCGACGAGGGTGGTCGCGATCACGACGTAACGACGATCGCTATGAATTTGACGGTGTTGACCGTATCCGAACTCGTGGCCAATTACGAACGCGGAAGCACAATCGATGTTGTGATGCGGAGCATCTGCACGAGGTTTTGCGCGATAAAGTACAATGGTTGCGATTGTGCGCAATCGGTCGTTAGTACGTCGTCATCGGAGACAAATATTTTTTTTCCTCCCTCCCCCCTTTGCCGTTTGTATCATCGCGCACAATACGATCTGATATGATATTTTTTCGCCAAATGGCCCGACGGATCATCATTTGCCGCTGCGACATTACGCGCAAGATCGCACCTGCTACGTGTGCCAGGACAATTGCAACTGTTATCCATCTCAACTGCTTCAGCGATTGATAATGCCCCCACAACACGGCGTTATCATTTTTTCGACTCCGAGGATGAAAACGACGACCATCAGCGAGTACCGTCGTACGCCGAAACTGTGGTTCTCAATGCGAATTCGGACAACGCAACAGATGGCAATATCGCCGATAGTACCAATCGAGCGCGCGTATCTTGCGGATTAAGCAATATTTTGCAAAATTGCATGTTCACCGTCGATGAGATTCGAGCGAATCAAAATTTCATCAATCTATTAGCACTGTATCCGAATAGCCCGTATCACGATGAGTTATCAAGTGCACGGATTAGCAGCTTTTCCACATCGAACGCTAGACCGTAATGTTCACATCGACATACTGACCGATTTATTCGTCGAGCACACTGTACGTATTTTGACGCGTTGCAATTGTGCCAATGTATAGAATAAACCATATTATGTGCGCAAGTGGTTTTTTTGTTCTATCGCAACACTTTCGAAAAAATCACCCTTCCTGTTTCAATGATTCTACGTTCCGTAATGCAATGCATACATCTGTGCTAAAAACGAACATCGCACGATGCTCGCGCCGAGCATGCGATCGTACGTTCGCACGAGCGTCGAACGAATCGTGAGTCGCGCGGTTCGCACAATGCTCGGCGCGAGCATCGTGCGTCGAACGAATCGTGAGTCGCGCGGTTCGCGCGATGCTCGCACGTTCGTGCGCACGAATCGCGCGGATCGAGCAATTGTAACAGTAGTAACATTGCCCCTGTATGTAGTACGGAGCAGTAGCGTTCCTGGTCCTATTGTACCTCTGACTGCTCCGTACTACGTACTATACAATAGTACCGGCCGCGCGACGGAACGCCTCGTTATATACATTTTACCCCTACCACATTGCACATTTTGTACAATGGTGGGAGCGTGCTAAACGTTATTTTATTAGTCAATTAAAACACCCACTATTGTGAAAAATGTGCACTAGTGGAAAGGGTAAAATGTATATAACGAGGCGTTCCGTCGCGCGGCCGGTACTATTGTACAGTACGTAGTACGGAACAGTCAGAGGTACACTAGGACCGGGCACGCTACTGCTCCGTACTACATACAGGGGCAATGTTACTACTGTTACAATTGCTCGAACCGCGCGAACGTGCGAGCATCGCGCGAACGTGCGAGCATCGCGCGAACGTGCGAGCATCGTGCGAATTATTTGTATGGAAACGATGTAAGAATGGTCTTTACAATAAAAATACAATAGCGCTTTGAATCAATATTATCCTTTTTGTTTATTTATCATCATTCTCTCTTGACAACATCGAAACAAATACGCAAAATAACCTAGTGCGCATTATCGTAACAATCGTGACGTTTCACTATTATCGATCAATGGTCGTTTCGAACGCGTATTCCAATATATCGGCAATTTTTCGTGGCGTCTTTGGGTTGACAATTTTGCTTATTGGTGATGCTGGGATAGGTGTATCATTTTTACTGACTGCTACTGCAGTGTCGGTACTGTTTGTTTTCGCAATGACATCGGAGAACGTGTATTTTACATTTTTGCGATTTTTATCAATCACTCCATCGCGATTCGGTATTCTCGAATTTGATCGCGATCGCGATCTCGAGATCGTAAGCGGTTGCGATTTTGATCGCGATCTCGAGCGCATAAGCGGTTGCGATTTTGATAGCGATCTCGAGCGCGTAAGCGGTTGCGATTTTGATCGCGATCTCGAGCGCATCATCGACCCTGAGCGCGATCTCGAGCGCGTCTGCGATTCTGAGCGCGATCTCAAGCGCGTCCGAGATCCTGAGCGCGATTTTGCGCTTTTTCGCTTTCATCGTCGGACGAATCGACATCGTCGCTATTAAAATCTTTGCCACTGCTGCCGCTGCTGCTGCGCATTTGTTTCCGTCATTGTCGAGTACCAATCTCGTCCTCGAATCGAACCGTTGGTACCAATGTGTCCAACGATGCCGCTTTGTCGTAACCTACGCGAGAACAGCGCAATATTTCAACGGGACGTTGTCGTCGCGATGACGACTTGCTCCTTGACCGACCGTCGAGCTTTCCTCGTCGTACGAATCGACCGAGCGCGACTCGATCGACATTCATAATTTTGCGTTGTCACCGATAATAGTTTTTTTCTCTCTCTCTCTCTCTCTCACGCACACGCACACGCACAATCGTTCAATTGAACAACGTAACGAGCGCGTAGACTCGCGATGGAGCGCGAGCTTATGTTTGCATCACGCTGAGCGTTATCGACGATACGGCGAGAGCAATCTTGCGAGTTGCATAGCGTTCATACCTAGTTCCGAAACGCGACCGAGGCACCAATTCACCAAGTGGCCATTTGTGCGAAATTGAGCAGTCTCGCCGTTGTCACATCGCACTCGTTTGACATGTTGAATGCTGCTCTCCGAGAATATGTGTAATCCGGCGTCGTTGTATGCCTTTCCCAAACTTTGCATATTGAGTGCCAAGTTGACATTGTTTCCGCCATTCGCGGTGAACATTTCCACATTCACGAGAGCTAACACGAACAATAGTGTACGCATGAGTCGATGTCGCGGGCCAAATTGCCGAATGTCGAACGATCGATCGCTCTCGTGATACGCGTAATAAAGCGTAAAATTTGCAATAAATGCCAATTTGCGTCTGAACAATCACGAATCCTCTCGGCGCAAGCGAGACGCGTGCGTCATATTGGTGCCGTTGGAGCCGATGTAGAGCGTGCTCTTGCAACTGGCAAACACGAGTTTGGGCAATCGCGCAAAATCATGCAGTACTTTACCGGCCATCAGAGTTCTCTTTTCGATGTAACCGTGCGCCAGAATACGATGCGTTTCGACGACGACCGAACTCGTCAATAGTGGCGAATCGTCGACCATCGGTTCGTCGCGCGCTTTGTCGGTTGTTGTCCACGAGTGAAGAATCACGGCGTTCGAAAACCGATGAAACACCGGCCAGTCGCGATCGGTCAACAACACGCAACACACCTCGATCGTTTTGCGTTGATTGCAGCTGCGATTCAACGGCACGTACGACAATTGTTGCGTCTCATCGTAGTCGCCGGCGTTTGCGGATGAGCGTGATTTTCTGCTCACGTGTTTCGCATTGAGATTTCGTTGCTGCACATTTTGCATAATAACCGAGATCAATCGTTGCAACAACGCGGTGCTTGAATACTCGTCGTCGTTGCGCTCGCTCGAATCGATGCTCTTCTTCGTTCTCTCGTTCTCCATCATCATTGACCATCATCATTGACCACAGTCTCGAAACGATACAGATTCATGTTGACGCGAGTGACTATCCACGAGACGATGTTGTCGGCCGGGACCACGGGCGCGACGATACGTTCGCGCGCTCGTATCAGAGCTTCGCTCACACGACGATCCAGGCACAGCATGCGTCTCGAGTGAAAGACGATCGTGTTAGCGTTTGCGGCGTCGATGAGAGCCGTCTCGTTCATTTTTTTCCTCACGTCACAGACCTATACTGAGCGATACTAGCACGATCGAATCGTCGTCGCCTCGCACGGAATCCTCCGTAGTCTCGCTTCTCGTTTCCTCGCTCGGTTGAACATCGTCATTCGACGCGTTATTAATGGCATTGCTCGTAGATGACAAAGCGGCGGATGACGCGACTCGAGAGCGAGGAGAGATGCGTAGTGAGACCCACGGCATGTTGCGGCTCAAGACGATCCGAGTTCAACGATGCTCGTTGCGCGATAATACGTGCAGGACATACGGGTTTTAATCGGCAGGCAACAGCGCAGACATCGTATCGAACCGTCGAACAGTGTGTAACGACGTCATTTGCGCACCGAACCGTGGCACGATCGTGGCAACTGAACGCTCGTCGTCGAATTTCGCTCTACGTGACTTGAGCCGCTGTCTCTCCTTCCGCTCTCTACGTCGTCATTATCCATGACGATGGATCTGCTGGCTTCGCTGTTTGGCGTGAGTGGACACGACGACGACGATGACGAGGACGGTGCGTCGTTCGACGAGACGACCGGACTGTGCAACGAGATCGAAGAATCGACATCGCGGTCGGGCGGTAAATTGTGCGACTCTGTCGCGGATGGGTCATCGCGCTCGTCAACGTTCGTGTCGTTGTCGCGAGATGACATGACGCTCGAGCGAAAGGTCACGTGGTTGCACCCGATGCTGGATTGCGCTCACGAACTTATGGTTGACATATGGAATTTGTCGCCGATAATGTTTGACGAGCTGCAGACGCTCATCCGACAGATCGGACGCAATCCCGAGGTGACGCGATTGTACGAATTGCTGTTCAATCAGCAATCGATGGCGCGACGCCATGGAGCCGTACGAACGTCCGCTCGTAGTCTCCACGATGTTCGGTATGATACGGTACATGCAACGACACGATCTAGATCGCCAAGTGTACGAAATGTTGATGGGTCAATCGCTCACGGTGGCTTACAATACGTATCAGAGCGTTGCGACGAGCGAGCGATTGAATCTATTCGCCCAATTGGTCGGTGTTTTGCAGCGCACGAGACGTCTCACGGGCATGGACGATCGTAGAATCATGCGCACCATCGAGACGGTACGTCGAATACTTTGTCACTGCGGCGTCAAGAGTCTGCGCGCTGTTACACTGGCCACTCTGATGTTCATCGACGCGGATAGCATTCGTGAGATCGGGCGTTCTCACGCGAACGCGCTGATGCACGGGGCCGAGCAAGTGGCCGAGGGGGTCGAGCGTTCGCAACGAGCTATTACGAACGACGCGACGAGTCGTGACAGTGGCGGCGATACTGACAATAGGCGCGAAGAGTCGATGAAGCGACTTTCAGCGCGCGCCGCCACGACGCAGCGATCGAAGCGCGAGAACGACGATTGCCACGAGAACGACGCGGCCTTATCGTCGTCGCTCGATTCCGCGCGGACCGGATCGATCGCGATCGACGCGGCAACAAAGTCCTCGGTGGCGGTGCTGCGAGGTAAACGAAATCGCAGGGCGCGAAAACGATGGATGCGACCGAAACACCGCAGCAGACGGCCGACTCGCAATCGAAGCGCAGCAAGCGACAATAACTGCCAGTGGATTGCGTGTGTGTGCGCGTATGTATGCGTAAAGGAGCCGAGCGTGTTTACGCGCGGGAATTTGTCACCACGATCGCCGGTGTCTGATCCGTCGAATCGACGCACACCCAGCGCATAAACGGTATCACTCGTTTGTACTCGTTGGAATCGCGCAACGGCGGGTGCTTGCTTCGCGCGTACAGCGTCAAGTAATCGCCGTAGTGTACAGTCGCGGCGTCGGAGCACGGTGAACGCCATCGTCGACTCGTCCGAATGTCAGTCGCGCCGAACCGTCGCGATCGGACCTTTCGATGCGACAGCACGATCGGTCCGGCAGTCGCAGACGAATGTAATCATTGCGCGGCGTGTCGAAGAATCGCAACGTCGCGACGTTGGACGATTCGTCGACAGACACGAGCATACGAGCGCCTCCCCACGCGCGAACAATGTTCGATAGCACCCGATCGTAGTCGCGATTCAACGCGCCGATCGATGCCGCGGTATCCGATCGATCCTCGATACGCGCAATGTCCGTCAATTGGAGCGGTCGGTCCAAGGATCAAAGAAGCCATTCGCGATATCGGGCATTCATCGCGCTCGTCGTCGCAAATCGTACGTGATAACGCGCTGTGTCCGGTATAGCAAATCGTCACCCGATCGTTGTCGTGCTGCCGTCGGTGCGTAACAGCGCGATTTGTCGTTGCGCAAAATCGTACACCTGATGCACCAACGACGACGAATCCTCGCCGCGATCACCTATGCTGTTGTCCGGTGACAGCGACGAACGTATGTACGTTTCCAGCATTTTCGGCGTGACCACACCGCGCGCAGAGTCTCGCTTCGCGATCAGTCGCGAGAGTGCGATTCGCGCGACATGGTACCAGATCGAGATCGCCACCAGGAGACACACGAGAACGCCGTTTGATACAATCATGTCGACGGATGTGCGATTTCTCACTTATATCGTAATAATTTGTCCAATTGTATATAGCGAAATGATGATAAATATAGAAGAGAAAAAAACAGTACATGTATTTGCTGATTTTTGTTTACATTTATTTCAATTTTTTTGGGGGGGGGGAAGAATAATGCGATTAGATTCGTCAACACTCATCATCTGTCGTTGTCGCAGAGGTACGGCAGCGTATGTCGCGCGAAGCTGCGCCGAAGCGCGCGAATTTGCCTCGATGTCGGCGCGAATGGTCGACCGTTGTTGTTACGAGCGATTATACCATGATCCTTCCACGTCGTCGTCGTGGTATCCTCGTTGCCACGAACGCTCGCGGGGCTATCAAGCTGAAGATTATCGATCGCCGCGCTTTCGGACGCCGTGAAGAAGAACAGTTCGCGACAGATCCAACATTCGCATGGGTGCGTCACGAACGATAGATCGGTTTTTATGGCTCGTATGCGAACGTTCGCTTCCTCCGTAGACGGTGCAACACCGGACTCGTTGCCGGTCGCGCCTCGATCGATCGGAAGATCACCGCGTTGTTGCAGTTGTAACGTCCTGCGACGTTCTCTCCACCATATCATTTTTTCGCCTCTACATTAAAAGGCCAGCGAGACATATAGGTAGATTCAACCATCAAAAGTAATTGTTACTATTAAAATTTATCGATAAAAGTTCATATCTTTTAAAATAATAATAATTTTAGAAAATCGCGCGGTGCGATTTAAGGCACCTTCAAAGTATTACAAATTATGTCCTAATAAAATTTCTGTAAAATCGATAGTTTAGAAGTTATGGCTATTTGAATGTCTCGACCAATCAGGAAAAGGCATGTTTTTCTCAGTAACTATAAGGCCTAGAAGAAAAATCTTAATTGCTAACAATAGCATTAAAAGACCTCTATTTAACGACCGTATTAACATTTTGAAAAACATTAACAATTAATAAGAAACCAACAATGTTACTTACCAGTAGACTTCAGAAAATTCTAAAATTCATACGCAGGGACTATTGGGACATCAGTAACGCGTACCTTCCGTGAAAATTAAGAAAAGTCAATTTAAAATATTTTTAACACCTACGTACATAGAGAACATTTTAGTGAAACATAAGCAAATGTCAAAACCTCAGAATATTAATTACAAAAGGAAATAATGCCAAACGAAAACAATTAATTCTTGCCCACAAACAGAGAATCCTTCTGACAGTACATTCTCAAAATTTGGTAATTTTTACTTAAAATTTAATAAACCTCATTTATTTAAGTTCAGGGGTCGTTTAAATACCCTATTTAGCTTGGAAATCCACCATTTTTGCCTTGGTCACGTTTAAATACTTTATTTAATTTAATTTAAGCCTTCTGTCCACGTTCAAGCTCCTCTTAAATATTGCACTCTTTTAAATTCGTTTGTACAGTACAACGGCTTGAACTCATCACTAATAATAAAAATTAATTGTTCATCGAATCTTCTATTACCATAAGCTTCTATAAGGTCTAAAAATCGGTAATTTATACATAAGAACCGTTTATAACAATTGTTAATTAATTACCGACGCCAATAATAACGAAACCTACCCAAGGGATCTATCTTACCGACATACGTAAGTAGAGAGCCCTATGGTAGAACTCAGCCTTGCCGAGAAACATTAATTTAACAACAGTAATAATAAGGATCCCTGTAATAAGAAATCCTAATTTTCCAGTTAACAATATTATAAATCTCTACACTCTAAAACCCACTGTTAACAATATGCATTTCTTATAATAATTCTTAATAACCACATTTAAACATTAATAACAAATATCTCTTTTATTATAACACATGCATATTGTCTTTATAAAAATCATAACTAATTAACATTATAACTTTCTATTACACTATTCATATAATACTAAATTAGGCGTATATTATAACCTTAAGAACCACACATATATAATATTAACCATTTCTTTTTATTAAATTATAATATTATAAGGCATAAATAATTACGCGCACATATAAATTAATAAGTCAGACTGGCGACAGGAAGTCTCAAAGATAAGGCACGCACGCAGCCGGGCCACCGAAGGTGCTCTGGAATCCCCGAGTAACCCGAGCCCATATCAGGTAACATAGGGCATCCTGTTGACCACGCTCCTTATCACATCCGGCGGCGCGCCGAGATGTCTCGATGCCCCGTCAGCATCACGCCACTCAGTCCCACTCTGAAAAACCCTGAACGCTCCTACTCTGGATCCCTCTCGTATAATCCCATTACTCCTACCATATAGCCTACCCCACTCTTGAGTTCCATTGTCCGGACCAAACGAGGCCCCGGGAGCAGCTCCCACCGCAGAGTCGACATCGGAAGTTCATACAGTACAGACGTGCCTCTTAGGAGAGCCTCCAAGACATCTTTGTTAATTTGACGCAAAGAGGAAAAGTGTCTCTGAGCGACCGTGCCACCACGGACAACGGTCGTCTCGCATAAGAGCCTCTTCCTACGCTCCTTCAGAGCCTTTGCCTTGTGCTATTCAAAATCTGGAAGATTTCTTAGGAAACTTGCCAGAACATCCACGGTGTTTTATAATACTCAAAGTGTGCGGATAAGTCGACTCCCCGCTCGAGTTGTGCCGTGGCTAGAGTGGTCCCAACAGTACTGAGAGTATTCTGGAATAAAAAAGCCTGTTCTTTGAGATTTCTCTGCAAAAGTCTGAGTTACTGAAATAAATAGTAAGTATATAATATTTTAATGCACAACACTCACATACACCGCGTTTCGCGCAAGTGAAATACAATCGCGATCTAAGCCTTAGGAACATTGTTACGCGAGTGAACCAGTGACGTTTCACCATACGCCAAGTCGAATTATTTAACAGATACCATAGCGTCACGCTGAAATTTTCGTTCATGTCGGTTCGTAACTGCCTTACATAAGGACCATTCATTATAATCCGAATAGTGTATTATCTACGTTTAGTTTGTCAAACCGCTCTTAGAATTTCGTTCCGATTTCCTTAGGATACGCTATACAAGCTAGTATATATATAAAGAGAGAGAGAGACAATCTTCAGATTCTTCTTTTTCTAAATCGTGATTACGAAACCCCAGTGTCTGTCAACGCAGTGAACTACCCTCACACACTTATTATTCCCTTTCCATTCCTCCTTGCGGGCGCATGACATCGGTGCTAAGCACAGGGTTACGCGCGCACGGCATCGGTGCCAAGCACAGAGCCGTATTGGTATAGTCAGAATCCTTATCAGCAGTGGCATCCCACCACTCTGACATCGTCTCCAGGCGGATTCCTTACGCCGGAGACTCTGCTTTGAAAATCTGCTTACTCCAACCTCCTAGGCCTTCACCTCGTTAATAGACATTGAATAAAAATAAAAATTACAATTATCTCGTAACAAGGACTCACAGAGACGTTCCTTCATGTTAGCCTTCTATCTATCTCTCTCATTAGCTATTTTAGTTATAAGACATTTATATGCCTTTATAATTTCATGTATAATTATGTACTTGATATAATATTCCCACTGTTTCCACTGTAACCTGCACTTGCACATATAAAATATACTGCGTTCTGCTATTACCATTATCCGTAAAGACTATTCTATATTAAACAATCAAATTACTAAGGTTTCAGATTAATAATATTTTTACAATCTCATTGTTTATTTAGACGAAAGTATATTCTTAATAACGACAAGATCTTGACATTATCCATTATAAAAGCTGGAATAATATAAATCATTTCATGAAGTGCATCCTTCCCCACCCACATATATATATGTATATGCATTTATTGAATTGTAACTGATTTTATTGTGTATGTGTAGACGTGTGCCATTGCATCGGCATACGCCTTAATTACCTCACTGTGTTACTTGCTATTGTACAATTCCATTAAAATCACCGATTCTCTTGTACAACGAACATATGCCATTGCATCGGCATACAATTCTTCAATATTTTCTACTAAGCATTTTAATTTTATGCAGCATCCTTGTTTTATCGGCAGCCTTTTTCCTCTTATTCGAACATTTTCTTGAAAGGAAGATATTAAGCATTCATAAATCTTTGTCCTTTTTATTCAGTTACTTAAATCAATTGGTGCCATAACATCTCTTGCCAGCGGAATTTATAGTTCATTAACCATTAAATCTGAATCTTACATTATTAAGCATAGATCTTGCTCACTTTTAGGGAAGCGCCTTACTGGAGCTACCCGCCTCTATCCTTGTCCAGACTGAGGAGCGCCTTACGGGTGCCTCTCGGCTCAAGCATCCTATCCATCCCGTCCAACTCATAAGACCACCCCTTTTCCATCAAGATCAGGAAATTTAACTTGTGAATTAATAACCTGTACAGTGCTTAGCATCCTTCAATCTCAGGGGCGCAGCTGACAGCCGCCACCCGCCTCAATTATCCTTCTCCTACAATCCGCATAACCTAACCCTGCCAAAGCATGGTAATAAGCATTAATTATTAGTACTTTTACAGTACTCTGGCAACGGATAACTAAAGTCACAAGAGTCTTTTTCACTCAATAATGAATTTTATCAATTGCTATTTTAACTTGTCCGACCAAAAATGTTATTCTTAAACTCAATCCGTTAGATGCCAAATAAACATCGCGGGGGCGTTAAACAGAAGGCAAGGCAGCTACGTAAGGAAGCTTGCCGACGAGCGGCCCTGTTGTCTCAACACATGGACCCCACCAAACCCCGTATAATACAAGATATCACGGGGCACGATCTAGTTCCTCCATCGTACATCAAGTTTTTATTACAAAACAGACTCATAAGCACATTTAAATACGCTCCACGTCCATTACATTCCACACAAAGACACTTCATTCCGGATTCGCATTCTTTACCAAGCTCTTACAGGGCTCACACGCGCAACCCTCGGCTGGTTAAACAGCGTTCGACGACAGAAACTCTAGACATAGAATTGATAGATTTAACACAGGACGACACTTTCAACAACAAGACAGCCACCTACATTTACCAACTGGAGTCCTATTCTCTCACTGGAACTCCTCGCAAATTACCGTACCACCTTCATTACTTCCACCGGGCAGGATAACTGTACATTCTCTCAACACTTCATTGTAACTCATTACCAGCAGCTATATAATGTAAACCACATTTATATTCATTAACTATAAGTATTATCACTCATTTATATTACACTTTTAACTATCATATTGTCTCATTGTTAAATTAACAATTGTTTAGTCTCTATTCCTATCAATAGCCATAATCTTTATATCACCTATAATCACCATATTTCCCCCTTTCACCATCTGTCCGGAAAAGCTCTCGGCATCCCAGGCAGTGCCGGTGTAAGCAGGTAGGCCTAAATAAATAGAGAGCAGGCGGATCACGATCCCTAGGGAGACGCGAGACGTTACACTGGAGTGCGAGGAGGAGGAGGAGGCGTCGTTATACGAAGATGTCGAGCGATGGCGCAAGCAACAAAGAGGACACCGAGTCGTCGCGCTTGACGAGACACCGGGCCATCGCCGCGGTGTTTCGCTCGGTAGCGCTACCCATGCTCGCCGTGGAATGGCCGGATGGATTGTCTCGCGAGTCGCTGCCGCGCACACCCGAGCGACCGTGGCTGAACCGATCACAAGAGGCCAGTTCGCATGATCAGCGGCTGGAGCTTCGGCACGCACCAACGAGTGTTTGAACATCTGGTGAATACCATGACAGCCAACGAAAACACCGTCGATCAATTGCGACTCAAGTAAGACGGCGAGCGTACGTACGGCTGGTACACCATGGGTGAATTCTAGGTCGACTCGGAACGAGTGGCCAACGTTTCCACAGCGCTTCGCGACGTGCTCGGTGGATTGTATGTGTACCAATTGGAGGGCGAGCGAGTACATCGCGGCAACTGCTACATCGACGATGATAGCGACGAGGACGGCGGCGGCGGCAACGATGGACGGTCGAGCGAGCGCAATCACGTCATCACCGAGGCGATTTTCGTGCTGTCTCATCGAGATGCGATAGCACTGACGGGCGGAGGGGCTCTTATGCGCCAGATCGAGGTCTCGTCGTACGGTCGTGCGCCCGAGCAAGATTCACCGGAGACCGCGTATCTAATGTCCGCGGGGCGACGTCGCTACAGCCAAACGGCGCCAGCGTCATCGTCGTTTTGGACTGATTTGCAAGCGAGCGTATTCGCAAACGACGTCGCGAGTCGCGCGATAATTGCGTTTCTTCGAACGAGCCGATCATCGCTGCTGTCTCGGGTGGACGATGTCTCGGTGTCGCAGCACGACCGATTCGTATCACCTTCGTCGTCGTCGAGCGATTGCGCGCGATTGCTCAACGACGACGACGATGATGACGAGCTGCCGCAGCGGTGTCGCCGCGCAATGACCAGTTGGCGCACCGCGCGATACCGAATAACCGTGTCAAAATTGACGCGTGATCTATTCGACCCGACGGATCACCGCGAACCGGCGAACCGTTGGAACAGCGCGCCGTCGTTCACTATCGCAGCATGGGCCGCGCTATCGTGCTTGACCACGGTCGATGACGATCCATTCGCGCGCGCTTTCATACCGTTGAGTCCCGAGTACTCGGAACACGTTGTTCGACGCATGAGCGAAACCGCGAATCGCTCGTCGAATCGAAAACTCGGCAATCTGCGTGTCACTCCCACTTACGTCATACCGGATCAATTTGTCGATCTATTGCATATCGCGACAGCGATTCGTTTCTCTGAGTGGACGGATTGCTGAGACTCACGCGTCGCGACCGTGACAAGTTGCTGGTCTACGAAAAATTGAAATTGCATCAAACGATCGAAGTGCTGGTGACGCGAGATTACGGGGCTCTCTACGCCTCGGACGGACATCTGATGGCGAAATTTGTGCGAATTTTGCAGACATCGAGCGACTCGTCTGTGATTCGCAACGACGGAGCGAAGGACGAAAATTCGTGTCACGTTCAGTGCGCAAATTACAAAATTGGTCATTGCACCGAGTGGATATGGCTCGACGCTACGTTCGATAGATCGCTACCGTCAGTCGATGTCGGTGGCGCGACGACGACGGAGCGAACGACGATACTCGCGGTACACGGCTTGCCAAAACCACGCGCAAATAACGGTCTAATCGCCGAATTGGAATTTCGAGGTCGAATTTCGCGGCGAGATCGCGCGACGATCTTGTTGCGATTTGCCGGGTGGCGATCGGACAAAGAACACGCCGACAAATTGGCCAAAATCCATAGAATATTGTTCAGCCATTGTAAATATCTCAATGATGATCATGTAATGTTGTAATAAAATAAAAAAACAGACAGTTGGTTCAATGTTACTTTTTTTATTTGTTTCAAAGTGCACGCTGCCGTAACAACTGCGACTTTTCACCGACGATCGTCTTACTCGCTGCCTTTTACACGCTCATCCGCGACTCACGCTGTTGGTACTATCGGTACAATCTGTTTTTTTTTTATTTGTGGGATAGGATACTGGGAAAAAAACGATACACACGCGCAAATACCAGCAATTATCAGATTTTATTGTAACCTGTTACAGAAACGAGTTTTTTTGTCGTAATTTGTATCGAAATAACTCTACGAGGCGAGGTAGACTGAGAAACACAAATTGCCTGTGATTTCTTAGTTTATTATGTACATAGAGAAAAATACTTATCCCAAACGAGCTTTTTTCAACTATGCGCAATTAATCTACAACGTCCCTGTCTGCAAAATGTAAAACAAACGCTCCAACAAATTAACGGCATCAAATGAGACAGCCAATATACCAAATCGATCCATCGATCGCACATTGGTACCTGGATGACTTTGTGTCGCCGATCGCCGATGTTGCGTATTCGATCGGTCGCCTCGGTCAAAACGCGCAATAGTATCGCGAACAACGATCGGTCGCTTCCAACGGACGAGTGTTTAGGGGGTGGGACATCGGTGTCGATCGTGATCGCGAGGTGCGCAATGTCGCGTGACTCTCGCGAATGTTCGTAACGAGCACACGGTTCTAAGCACAGCGCCATTCGATCGTGTAGCATCGCGCGTTTTAATATAATCGGCGTTACATCGTTAAGTGGGACGTTGTGACACTGTTTGAGATATCCGTTGGTAGTTTGTCGCAGCAGATCCGGCAGTGTCACATCGAGAATCCGATCGGTTGCGCACCGCGTACATACGGGCGGCGATGAAACATCGGAGATCTCGCGATGTGTTATACCGTCGTTGACAAATCGATGGGCGGTCACTGTGTCGGTGATGTCGATCGTCTCCGACTCGATGTATAAGTCAAAGGAATCGCCCATCAGCGAAAAAATGAGCAACGACCAGTGAACGATGTCGCGCCAATTGCGGGCGGATAGTCGTAT
>NW_020230496.1:0-22776 GCF_003227715.2 Harpegnathos saltator
CTGTCCGAGAGCCTGTATCTCTAACCGTTTAGGAGATATCGAAGGTTAAAGTTTTCCAACCTTTCTCCGTCGATATCCAGCCTTCATCCGTCGATATCTCCGCTTCTATTGGGAGTAGAGGGTCGTCATTGTAGTCCAAAATGTAGGGTTTTGAAAGGGCTTTAATTTGGTACCTGTCCGAAGCCTGTATCTCTAACCGTTTAGGAGATATCGAAGGTTAAAGTTTTCTAACCTTTCTCCGTCGATATCCAGCCTTCATCCGTCGATATCTCCGCTTCTATTGGGAGTAGAGGGTCGTCATTGTAGTCCAAAATGTAGGGTTTTGAAAGGGCTTTAATTTGGTACCTGTCCGAAGCCTGTATCTCTAACCGTTTAGGAGATATCGAAGGTTAAAGTTTTCTAACCTTTCTCCGTCGATATCCAGCCTTCATCCGTCGATATCTCCGCTTCTATTGGGAGTAGAGGGTCGTCATTGTAGTCCAAAATGTAGGGTTTTGAAAGGGCTTTAATTTGGTACCTGTCCGAAGCCTGTATCTCTAACCGTTTAGGAGATATCGAAGGTTAAAGTTTTCTAACCTTTCTCCGTCGATATCCAGCCTTCATCCGTCGATATCTCCGCTTCTATTGGGAGTAGAGGGTCGTCATTGTAGTCCAAAATGTAGGGTTTTGAAAGGGCTTTAATTTGGTACCTGTCCGAAGCCTGTATCTCTAACCGTTTAGGAGATATCGAAGGTTAAAGTTTTCTAACCTTTCTCCGTCGATATCCAGCCTTCATCCGTCGATATCTCCGCTTCTATTGGGAGTAGAGGGTCGTCATTGTAGTCCAAAATGTAGGGTTTTGAAAGGGCTTTAATTTGGTACCTGTCCGAAGCCTGTATCTCTAACCGTTTAGGAGATATCGAAGGTTAAAGTTTTCTAACCTTTCTCCGTCGATATCCAGCCTTCATCCGTCGATATCTCCGCTTCTATTGGGAGTAGAGGGTCGTCATTGTAGTCCAAAATGTAGGGTTTTGAAAGGGCTTTAATTTGGTACCTGTCCGAAGCCTGTATCTCTAACCGTTTAGGAGATATCGAAGGTTAAAGTTTTCTAACCTTTCTCCGTCGATATCCAGCCTTCATCCGTCGATATCTCCGCTTCTATTGGGAGTAGAGGGTCGTCATTGTAGTCCAAAATGTAGGGTTTTGAAAGGGCTTTAATTTGGTACCTGTCCGAAGCCTGTATCTCTAACCGTTTAGGAGATATCGAAGGTTAAAGTTTTCTAACCTTTCTCCGTCGATATCCAGCCTTCATTCGTCGATATCTCCGCTTCTATTGGGAGTAGAGGGTCGTCATTGTAGTCCAAAATGTAGGGTTTTGAAAGGGCTTTAATTTGGTACCTGTCCGAAGCCTGTATCTCTAACCGTTTAGGAGATATCGAAGGTTAAAGTTTTCTAACCTTTCTCCGTCGATATCCAGCCTTCATCCGTCGATATCTCCGCTTCTATTGGGAGTAGAGGGTCGTCATTGTAGTCCAAAATGTAGGGTTTTGAAAGGGCTTTAATTTGGTACCTGTCCGAAGCCTGTATCTCTAACCGTTTAGGAGATATCGAAGGTTAAAGTTTTCTAACCTTTCTCCGTCGATATCCAGCCTTCATCCGTCGATATCTCCGCTTCTATTGGGAGTAGAGGGTCGTCATTGTAGTCCAAAATGTAGGGTTTTGAAAGGGCTTTAATTTGGTACCTGTCCGAAGCCTGTATCTCTAACCGTTTAGGAGATATCGAAGGTTAAAGTTTTCTAACCTTTCTCCGTCGATATCCAGCCTTCATCCGTCGATATCTCCGCTTCTATTGGGAGTAGAGGGTCGTCCTTTTAGTCCAAAATGTAGGGTTTTGAAAGGGCTTTAATTTGGTACCTGTCCGAAGCCTGTATCTCTAACCGTTTAGGAGATATCGAAGGTTAAAGTTTTCTAACCTTTCTCCGTCGATATCCAGCCTTCATCCGTCGATATCTCCGCTTCTATTGGGAGTAGAGGGTCGTCATTGTAGTCCAAAATGTAGGGTTTTGAAAGGGCTTTAATTTGGTACCTGTCCGAAGCCTGTATCTCTAACCGTTTAGGAGATATCGAAGGTTAAAGTTTTCAACCTTTCTCCGTCGATATCCAGCCTTCATTCGTCGATATCTCCGCTTCTATTGGGAGTAGAGGGTCGTCCATGTAGTCCAAAATGTAGGGTTTTGAAAGGGCTTTAATTTGGTACCTGTCCGAAGCCTGTATCTCTAACCGTTTAGGAGATATCGAAGGTTAAAGTTTTCCAACCTTTCTCCGTCGATATCTCCGCTTCTACTGGGAGTAGAGAGTCGTCACTTACGGCAAAATGTAGGGTTTTGAGAGGACTTTAATTTGGTGCCAGAACCAGGCCTGTATCTCTAACCGTTTAGGAGATATGGAAGGTTAAAGTTTTCCAACTTGTACCTTTGATATCTCCGCTTCTACTGGGAATTGAGTATGGAAATTTATGGTAATATTAGGGTTTGTATAGGACTACATTGTGGCAGGATCGCGTTCCTGTATCTTGAAGCGTTTAGGAGATATAGTAATTTAAAATGGTTAACTTTTGATGGTAATATCTCCGTTTCTACTGTGAATTGAAAGTCGTGCTTTATGGTCAAAGTAGGGTTGATATAGAACTATATTGCAAACGAGCATTCCTGTATCTTGAGATCTTTAGGAGATATCGAAGGTTAAATATGCTATCGATGTGGTTCGCTTATAACTTTCATTTATCTCAAGAGCGCTTCTCGGGAACATTCCGTTCGAAAAGTTAGTCCGCGATGAAAAGTTTCTTGCGATCTGAGGCCGCTCATCTTTAAAGATAAATTGCAGCAAGAGTATTGTTATCGGTCAACCCTAAGACCGGCTGCTAACATCCATTTGTGACATCTGTCGCGCCTTTGCGATTACCGATAAATTCAGTTTTCTTGATTGCTCGCGCGATTTCAAGTGGCCATAATATGTGACGAGAATACATGGCAATATATGGGAATAATATATGGTAATAATATATGGCAACAATATATGGCAACAATATATGGCAACAATATATGGCAACAATATGTGGCAACAATATATGGCAATAATATAGGACAATAATTCATGGAATATATTTTTCGTTACAGCAGTCTATGCAAATTTGCGGCATGCACAATGTAATATTAAAAGTAATAATAAAGTAATAATAACAGTTCTTTCTGCGAGCTTTGAGTCAGACACTCACCAATAATGATATTGATGATGTTCTGTTGCATCCAACCAGATCCATCAATGTCCGCCCATGTCCGCTGCCGCTCTCCATGTCGCGCAACATCCATCTTGCAGCTCGTCCTACGGTGATCGCTACACTTTCATCACACTTCAGCGACGCGGTCGATACGCGGTATTAGAACGGCGATATTTACATGAATTAACGAACGTTTTACTCGCCATCGGTGGAAACTTTTTGCGCGCTGCGAAACAGACTATAAACTCGATCGGCGAGGAGTAAGAACCGTGTGAAAATGTTTATTGTCTCGTCCAACTGATTTTTACGGTGTTTTTCGCGATTGCGTCTGAAAAGTTGCGAAAATGTGGGATTATCGATATCTACGAGTGAAATATTCGCGACGCGAATGCACGCGAGGAAAGATTAGACAATCAGAGACCGGTCCCCCTTAGGGAGCGCAAAGAGAGAGGAGCGGCGCAAAGTTTTCACGCATTATAGCTCTGTCACGACGAAGCTTACTTTCGCGAAACTTTGGCGAAAGGAGAATTTAAGTTTTCTTTGTTAGCAACGCGAGTAAAAACGCGTATATTGACAACCGCGGCCGCGATATTCAAAGGCACGCGAGCGAGGATACCTCAAGCTCGGCGTGCGCTGGCGCAATTTCTACGCGCATTATACGCTACTCGAGACAATAGGGATTGTGATGAATGGACAATATTGCCAAATAATTCTACAGCCTGTTTTGGAAATAAAAGGAAAAGTAGCCAACGGTATCGGCATTTATGCGTATGAATATATTTTATATGGACAATTGAATATTGTCAAATAATTGTCATTAAATAATTCTGCGGCCCGTTTGAAAAATGAAAATAAAGCAGCTAATGACCGTATCGCGTTTGTAAATATGAATATCTCTTATTCAGATGACCGAACATCAAAAGAGAATCATTCAGTATTTTAAATCTCGTATGTAATGCAGGCTATTGATTAAGTAATCCCCTGATTGTTTCGAGTAATGTATTTTATTCAACGTCACAAACATACACATGCAAGAATCTATTTGCAATTCGCATTGACTCGAACGATATTTTTAATCCCCCATCCGTCATGCAGAATATTGTTTCTCTTTTCAGTTTGACTCACCGAAACGACTTGCAGTCAGAGCCGGCCACGTTCCGCTTCAACTCTGTAACAAAAAATTCACATTCGCTCATCAGATTTGTACCAACGAGTGCGGGCGAGTAAAAGAGTAGTTTACTCTCTGCGATCGTAATTCAAGTCGAGCCGGAAATTATATCTCAGCTCTAGATCGCCAAGTCAAACAGAGGACTATAGTAAACTTGTAAACTTACCTTCAAGCCGACTCTGCTTGGCCCGAACCGGATCCTCCGGTGCGGCATCCGCGTCCACCGGATTGCTGTTGCTTTCCGCAACAACTGAAACAGAAAAATAATTTTCCCGGTTGATAACCTGCGGTAGACAGAGAATATTTTTGATCGGGACCAATCGAAAATACGGGTATATTTTGATACGGAATTTTTATCTTTATATTTTTGTTCCAACATTGAAAATTTAAATGGGACTTGAAGCTTTCAAGAGAGCTGATGAGGAACAAGTTACAAAGGCAAAGATCGTAAAGAGTTGAACACAGATGTGTAGGAAACTTGTAAACTTTACCTTCCAGCCGACCCTGCTCTGCCCGAACCGGATCCTCCGGTGCGGCATCCGCGTCCGTCGGACTTGCTTCCCGCAACGTCTGGAACAAAAATTTAGCGTTCTTGGTTGGTAAGCTGCGGTAGAGAAAAAATGGTTGGTCGGGATGAATGGAGAATATTCGCTACGATTTTTTTTCTTTATTGACATTGAATGTCTAGATAGGAGCTCTTGAAAGAGCTGACGAAAGAAAATGACAATAAGAAACAGAGACAACAGTTGTGTGCTCTCGAAAATATTCTTTTACGGATGGACATTTAAATTCAGATCCCGTACAAGAGTAAACAAACTTGAAAGAAGCGCTGACCGAAAACAAAAAAGGTTGCAGTCTAAGAAGCGATATGACGTTGAATATTCTACACAAGACCAATATTCTCACACAGGAATTGGGAATGATTCAGAATGTTTGATTGAGAACATGATGAATTCGAGATCCACGTCCATGGACCGTTATCCGTCTCTGTCTGGATCAATATCTTTTGTATACAACAACGCAATAAATAGATAGACAGACAGAGATTGACGAGAGTAATTGCAAATTCATAAAGTGATGATTACTAATCGGATGATGACGGATTGTGAATGCCGAGCGCGAAATTCCGACTTCTTATTCCCGGAAAATTCGTCAAACGTACGCTCTCGTTATCGGAGACCTCCCGCGTAATAAATGATTCCACATACCTGGAAACGTGACGTATCGCTGCCGGCGTTCTGCTTCTCGACTGCTGAAGTCCTCCGGATTTCACTCGCTCACGCTTCTAATGCTGATACTCGCGATTCAACCGTGCAGTTAATGAATGAGATGCCGACGCGATGCCGATTGAGTATCTCGAGGACCGACGAGATATATTTCTTTTAATTACATGAGACAGAAGTGACGAGAGCGTCGCGCACGGCTGCTGCTGATGAAATGAGGTCGAATACATGAGGTGCGCGAGTATTATAATACGAAGGGCAAAAAGTGTCGTCGCTCGCGAGCCGATCAACACAATCGGCGCGATGTAAATATTGCGGGCCTCGGCGGCAGTTGAAGCAAGAGAGACTTACCCTTGGGCGTCTCTTCTTTTCTGGAAGGTTCCGGGACAACGAGGGGAATGCGAGGAGGCCTTTCAACTGTACGCGACATTGATTTACTACTTATTGATTACTGAAAATAAAGAAAATTATTCTGTCGAAGCATCGGACATTTATTAGCTTTATGTTAATTAAAGAGGAATGTATACGATTAGAAAATGTGTTAGCAACTAATTGTACAGAGTGTAAGTTGTTGTGACGCCATTTTCAGAGAATAATTAAAGGTCATGGTAGCGTTAAAGAATGGAATTTCATCCTATGCGAATTTAGTCGCGCTCTTATTAAATATTAGTCCTGTATAAAATGTCATATTTAAAAGTATTGTTTCACATTCACGAGATTTTGTCGTGAATTCTGCTCTCAGATTGGATCGCGGGTGAATACTTCTTAATGCGACGGGGAATAGGACGTGAAAATCTTGTATGCCTCTGGATCCGAAAACGATTAGGAGAAGAAGTGAATATTTTTCAATACGAAAGTTCGCATTTAAAAATTATCGATTGCGATTGAATACAAGGCATATTTGAAACGAATTGAATCCTTGTTAATGCGAAGCATTCACTACTGCCATCTCGCATTTAGCGCGGTAAAATTTAATGGGAACTATTGGTAAAATTTAATGGGAACAATAATACTTTTTATTTTCCCTTTCTTCGGATCAGAAAACAGAATTCAGACGTATTCAAAATGTCAATACTTTTTAATATGTTTCAGTTCGACATTTTATACAGGGAGATTATCCGCTGTGGACAATAACTCTTCTACTTTTCATTTAATATTCAATGATGATAAATAACATTTAATTGCATTCGTTTGGCTTTTTTTATTTCGAAAATAAGAAAATATATACCGGGGTGAGATTTTACCCATGACAACATTAACGTGATTTTCTTTGATGCTTTTTTTAAAAGTTCAAATATTTCGTCGACTCGCGGGATATTTATAATCGGAGTCTCGTCACGTTAATTACGTGAATAACACGTGCTCCTCCGAGCGGATCGAATGCTCACCGACGGCCACTGTCAGTGCCACGAGCGAATGTCCGGAGCGGACGGGATGCTGAATTAAAAAACAAGACGAAGTAAACGGGACGCGGACAACGATACATCATGCGTCTCCATACATGTCAAATTGTTTATTATAGAAGAGACTTTGATACGGCAATATATATTCGAAGATTTAACATTAATACGTACTTTTATTTTTTCTGCTCCTCCCCCCCTCTCCCCCGCTCTTTTTAGACCACCGGGCATAGTCTGGCATAGAGATGGCAACTGTTATTGCAACACGGACATAAACCGCCTGAAAGTGGATGTAGCATGGACTTCCACCACATGCAGATTTTACCACCGAGACCTGAAAGTGTACTATCGTAGTTCCCCTCTCAAAATGGATGCAGATGGCGTCCTTTCCCAGTGCGGAAAGTCGGTGTCGCAGAAAATGTCGTATTGGCCGCTCTCAGGTTACTCTCTGCTATTGCTTTTAACCATCGATTTAGTTTTAAACTCCGTTTAAAGCAAGTTGTGGAACTGGGCCTTAATATCTGTTACCAGAGAGAAACCTGAAAGAGGCCAACACGAAATTTTCTGCGAAACCGACTTTCCGCATTGGGAAAGGACGCAATCTGCATCCATTTTGAGAAGGGAATTACGATGCTACATTCACTTTCAGATCTCGATGGTAAAATCTGCATGTGGTGGAAGTCCGTGCTACATCCACTTTCAGGCGGTTTATGTCCGTGCTGCAACCACAGTTGCCATCTTTATGCCAGACTATGCCAGAAGGTCTAAAAAGAGCGGGAGGGGGGAGGGGGAGGAAGCAGGAAAAATAAAAGTACGTATTAAATATTAAATCTTCGAATACATGTTGCTGTATCAAAGTCTCCTGTATAATAAACGATTTGACACGTCTGGAGACGCATGATGTATCGTGCATGATTGCCCGCGTCCCGTTCCCTTCGTCCTGCTTCTCAATTCAGCATCCCGTCCTTTCCGGACATTCACTCGTGGCACTGATAGTGGCTGTCGGTGAGCATTCGATCCGCTCGGAGGAGCACGTGTTAATTAACGCGACGAGACTCCGATTATAAATAACCCGCGTGTCGACGAAATATCTGAACATTTAAAAAAAACATCAAAGAAAACATCACGTTGATGTTGTCATGGGTGAAAGCTCACCCTGGTATATATTTTTTTATTTTCGAAATAAAAAAATACCAAACGAATGCAATTAAATGTTATTTATCATCATTGAATATTAGATGAAAAAGTAGAAGAGTTATCGTCCGCAGCGGATAATCTAATATTTAATAAGAACGAGACAAAATTCGCATGGGATGAAATTCCACTCTTTAACGCTACCATGACCTTTAATTATTCTCCAAAAATGGCGTCATAACAACTTTGACACTCTGTACAATTGGTTGCTAACTAATTTTCGAATCATACACATTTCTCTTTAATTAACATAAAGCTAACAAATGTCCGATGCTTCGACAGAGTAATTTTCTTTATTTTCAGTAATCAATAAATAGAGTGCATCAATGTCGCATATAGTTGAAAGGCCCCCTCCTATTCCCCTCGTCGTTCCGGAACCTTCGAGAAAAGAAGAGACGCCCAAGGGCAAGTCTCTCTTGCTTTAACCGCCGCCGAGACCCGCAATATTTACATCGCGCCGATTGTGTTGATCGGCTCGCGAGCGACGACACTTTTTGCCCTTCATATTATAATACTCACGCGCTTCGCGTACTCGACCTCATTCCATCAGCAGCAGCCGTGCGCGACGCGCTCGTCACTTCCATGTAATTGAAAGAAATGTATCTCGTCGGTCCTCGAGATACTCAATCGGCATCGCGTCGGCATCGCGTTTATTAACCGCACGATCGAATCGCGAGTATCGGCATTAGAAGCGTGAGCGAGTGAAATCCGGAGGACTTCAGCAGTCGAGAAGCAGAACGCCGGCAGCGATACGTCACGTTTCCAGGTATGTGGAATCATTTATTATGCGGGATGTCTTCGATAATGAGAGCGGACGTTTGGCGAATTTTCCGGGAATAAGAAGTCGGAATTTCGCGCTCGGCATTCACGATCCGTCATTATCCGACTAGTAATCATAACTTTATGAATCTGCAATTACTCTCGTCTATTTCTGTCTGTCTACCTATTTATTGCGTTGTTGTATACAAGAGATATTCATTCAGACAGAGACGGATAACGGTCCTTGAACGCGGATCTCTAATTCATCATGTTCTCAATCAAACATTCTGAATAATTCCCCAACTGTGTGAGTACTGGTCTTGTGTAGAATATTCAACGTCATACCGCTTTTTAGACTGCGATCTTTTTTGTTTTCGGTCAGCGCTTCTTTCAAGTCTGTTTACTCTCGTTACGGGATCTAAATTTAAATATCCATTCGTAAAAGAGTATTTTCGAGAGCACACAACTGTTGTCTCCGCTTCTTGTTGTCATTTCTTTTCGTCAGTTCTTTCAAGAGCTCCAAGTCCTATCTAGACTTTCAATGTCAATGAAGCAAAAAGAACCGTAGCGAACATTCTCCACTCATCCCGAGCAAACATTCTTTCTCTATCGCAGCTTACCAACCAGGAACGCTAAATTTTTGTTTCAGACGTTGCGGGAAGCAAGTCTGGCGGACGCGGATGCCGCACCGGAGGATCCGGCTCGGGCAGAGCAGGATCGACCGGAAGGTAAAGTTTGCAAGTTTCCTACATATCTGTGTTCAACTCTTTACAATCTTTGCCTTTGCAACTTGTTCCTTATTAGATTTCTTGAAAGCTTCATGTCTCATTTAAATTTTCAATGTTGGAACAAAAATATAAAGATAAAAATCTCATATCAAAATATTTCCGTATTTTCGACTCGTCTCAATCAAAGATATTTTCTCTCTACCGCAGATTATTAACTGGGAAAACTACTTTTCTGTTCCAGACGTTGCGGGAAGCAAATTCGGCGGACGCGGATGCCGCACCGGAGGATCCGGTTCGGGCCAAGCAGAGTCGGTCGGAAGGTAAAGTTTACAAGTTTCCTACACATCTGTGTTCAACCCTTTACGATCTTTGCCTTTGCAATTTGTTTCTCATCAGCTCTCTTGAAAGCTTCAAGTCTCATTTAAAATTTCAATGTTGGAACAAAAATATAAAGATAAAAATTCCTTATCAAAATATTTCCGTATTTTCGATTGGTCCCGATCAAAGATATTCTCTCTCTACCGCAGGTTATCAACCGGGAAAATTATTTTTCTGTTTCAGTTGTTGCGGAAAGCAACAGCAATCCGGTGGACGCGGATGCCGCACCGGAGGATCCGGTTCGGGCGAAGCAGAGTCGGCTTGAAGGTAAGTTTACAAGTTTACTATAGTCCTCTGTTTGACTTGGCGATCTAGAGCTGAGATATAATTTCCGGCTCGACTTGAATTACGATCGCAGAGAGTAAACTACTCTTTTACTCGCCCGCACTCGTTGGTACAAATCTGATGAGCGAATGTGAATTTTTTGTTACAGAGTTGAAGCGGAACGTGGCCGGCTCTGACTGCAAGTCGTTTCGGTGAGTCAAACTGAAAAGAGAAACAATATTCTGCATGACGGATGGGGGATTAAAAATATCGTTCGAGTCAATGCGAATTGCAAATAGATTCTTGCATGTGTATGTTTGTGACGTTGAATAAAATACATTACTCGAAACAATCAGGGGATTACTTAATCAATAGCCTGCATTACATACGAGATTTAAAATACTGAATGATTCTCTTTTGATGTTCGGTCATCTGAATAAGAGATATTCATATTTACAAACGCGATACGGTCATTAGCTGCTTTATTTTCATTTTTCAAACGGGCCGCAGAATTATTTAATGACAATTATTTGACAATATTCAATTGTCCATATAAAATATATTCATACGCATAAATGCCGATACCGTTGGCTACTTTTCCTTTTATTTCCAAAACAGGCTGTAGAATTATTTGGCAATATTGTCCATTCATTACGATCCCTATTGTCTCGAGTTGCGTATAATGCGTTCAGAAATTGCGCCAGCGCACGCCGAGCTTGAGGTATCCTCGCTCGCGTGCCTTTGAATATCGCGACCGCGGTTATCAAAATACGCGTTTTTACCCGCGCTGCTAACAAAGAAAGCTTAAATTCTCATTTCGCTAAAATATCGCGAACGAAGTAAACTTCGTCGTGACTATACGTGAGCTATACGTGAATGCGGACGATGTGTGAAAACTTTGCCCCGCTCCTCTATCTTTGCGCTCCCTCGGGGCGACCAGTTTCTGATTGTCTAATCTTTCCTCGCGTGCATTCGTGTCGCGAATATTTCGTAGATATCGATACTCCCACATTTTCGCGACTTTTCAGACGCGATCGCGAAAAGCGCCGTAAAAATCCGTTGGACGAGTCGATAAATTTTCACATGGTTCTTGCTCTTCGCCGATTGAGTTTATAGAGTTCATTTCGCAACGCGCAAAAAGTTTCCACCGATAACGACGTAAAACGTTCGTTAATTGACGCAAATATCGCCGCTCTAATACAAATATCGACCGCGTCGCGGAAATGTAGCGAAAGTGTAGCAATCAACGTGGGACACGCTGCCTGCAAGATGAATGCTGCACGACACGGAGAGCGGCAGCGGACATGGACGGACATTGATGGATCTGGTTGGATGCAATGGGGCATCATCAATATCATCATCGGTGAGCGTTTGACTCAATGCTCGCAGAGAGCTCTTTTATTATTACATTGTGCATGCCGCAAATTTGCATTGACTTTTGTCGAACGAAAAATATATTCCATAAATTATTGCCATATATTATGGCCATATATTATTGCCATATATTGTTGCCATATATTGTTGCCATATATTGTTGCCATATATTGTTGCCGTATATTATTGCCATATATTATTGTCATATATTGCCATGTATTCTCGCCATATATTATGGCCACTTGAAATCGCGCGAGCAATCGAGAAAACTTACCGGTAATCGCAAAGGCGCACGGCAGACGTCACGGACGGATGCCAGCAGCCCGTCTGAGGGCTGCCCGATAACAATACCGTTGCTACAATTTAACTTTGAACCACAGCGGCCTCTGGTCGCAGGAAACTTTCTATCGTGGACTAACCCTTCGCGCGGAATGTTCCCGAGAAGAGCTCTTGAGATAAACGCTAGTTATAAGCGAACTTGCCTCGTTAGGGCCCCGTCGCTGTATCGTTGTCGTGGAAAATAAGGAAGAAAGGAGTTAAATATCCGACACCATTGTGAAAAGAGGGGCGATGGCGTCCCTTCGCGAGTAGAATGTTAGGCCCTTGCGAACGCGAACGTTAAATTCCACCGCGGCTGCGAACGTCCGCCGACTAATTTCTTTGTGAAAATAACACACTCGAATTTGCAGCGACGACATAACGGGAATATTTAGCGAGTGTTACCTTGAAATTTCCGATTAGATTATATTTTTCGTCAGCCATCGTTCTGTCGCCTAGCCCTATTCTTTCGCCAGAGTGCCTCACCAGCTTACTTGTGTTTTACTTCGCCGGCGGCTTGTCCTTCTTCTTCTTCTTCTTCTTGCACGCTGGCAACTGTCGTTAGATCATGTGGGCCGCTCTTGGCTCGAGCAGCTTCGTTGCTTTTTCGATACCATCTCGGCGCGTACTCATTCATTACATTTCTGTAATTAATAGCTCGGTTGTTGCGCACATCGCAAAATGGTATGGGAATTTTATATTTATCTTAATCCGTTCTATGTCTTCGTGAATTCCTAGGAGCGAGGAATTTGTGAAACACTCTGTACATATGTACATATTTCCGATTGCAATTTTAGTGTTATTTCAACTTCGAATTATTAACTTAAAGAATGCCAACGTGTATATATATTTATAAAATAAAAATTATTCTAAATTTTTTCACGTCTCGCAATCCTAAGAGACATATATATATATATATATATGCATATTCGGCCTATTTTCTTATTAATAGTCTTTGATATCTTCCGATATTATATACATATTTTGAAACATTTTCTTTGGATATTATATCAAACGGATTTTGCGTGTCACGTAATATCCTTCGGACTACACGGACATTATTATTTTGATCATTTTTATTTCTTTGGTATTCATTAAGAATTATCCAGAACGCAACTGCCATGTTGAACGACTCAATTGTCGTGTGAAATGTTTCGATTTTCACAAATTCATATAAAATTTTTCATTTTTCACTGATTCACAGAAGTCTTTCACTTTTCATTAGTTTACGCTAAGGAAAAGATTCATGATCGCTGCCCTGAGCAGCTGTAACGCTTCTCCAATCATATATGTCGGCGCGCTACTATTCCTCAGATTTCTGTCATTAATAACTCTATAATTATTGCGAATCTCGCAAAACGGTATGGGACTTTTATGTTTGTCTCAACCCAATCTACCCTCACACTTCGGGTTGGCAGCTAATTACCGGACACTTTGTATGATCTTCATGATATTAATCATACACAATGTCAATTCTTTTTCTTTTGGCACATGTTAATGTTAACATGTTAATTCATGTTATAAACGCGTAACAATGTGCGAGATCGTGCTTGTCAAGTATAAGCTATTGTGGTTGAAGCACGGACATAAACCGCCTGGAAGTGGATATAGCATGGACTGCCACCTCATGCAGGTTTTACCGCCGAACATGAAAGTGGATGTAGCATCGTAGTTCCCTCTCAAAATATATGCAGATGGCGTCCTTTCCCAATGCGGAAAGTCGGTGTTGCGAAAACGCCGTGTTAGCCGCTCTCACGTTCCTCTCTGCACGAATTCAGTCGAATTCAATTAATTCAGTTCAGCAGTGTAGCTAAAAAGAACAGATCAACTTTTTGTTACAATTTCTGCTTTCTCTAAAACCAGCGGCACACGGTGCTTGTTTTCGTGCTGGACTGCTTGCTGCAATAAAATATTGCCTTCTGATTGGTACATTTCGGAAGATGATGGATGTGTCCCTAGCTTTACTCTCTTTTCCTCTCTCTAAATATATATTTTTTATTTTATTAAATCATATAAAATAAGAATCATTAAATATTATAAATGCTTTGAACGCCGTATAATAGCCTTCCTTTCAGGGCTCAAACCATTTGTAGTCTCAAGTGGACCCTACCAGTTATGGTTAGAAACAAGATAAAGCATTTGACTAAAAAAAAAAATCCATGCAGGTGAGTCCAATGCGTATCAGAACAACGCATCAGTTACCACTTGGTTCTGATTTCAGCAGCATTTGCGCAGCTACCCATCATGAGTCTTAGCTACAGAGAGTGTCGCTACTATGTATACTGTGATCGTGGTCAGTTATGGCGCGGGCTGCGGAGTGAAGTGTCGTGCGAGGAACCGTTGCCCGTAAATTTTCGTGATTTTGGCTCGCTATAGCTGAGTCGCGCGTTTCAGTCGTCGCTAGCGGGAGTGCCGGAAATGAAATTTGCGCGTGTATTACAGTAGAATATTGTTCAATAGCTGTGGAGTGAGTCGTGGAAGTACCGAGAAAAATTTCGTCCGTTCGCTACGTAACGGCATTTCGGGTTTCGTGTTGCTGAGATTCGCGTTCTCGACTCACCGATTGAGTCGAAATCTGTGAATCGTTAGATATAATAATCTAACGCATATGTGCCATAGCATCGTTCAATATTTGTTAGAAGCGGTCGTCTGCTTGATCGTCGGGAATACCCAGCCAAGCTTCGTGACCGTTTATTATCATGGCCGACTTTTCGGATCGTATGGCCGGAGCCATCTATTGAAGGAAGGGAGAAAGGAAGGATCGTATGGCCGACTCTATTCCAGTGAAACATCGTGATAGGTTCGACAAGGACGACGAGAGCGACGAGAACGATGATGAGGACGACGAGGACGATGAGGACGACGAAGACGATGAGGACGACGAGGACGATGAGGACGACGAGGGGTTAGAACGCCAGCGAGACGTGTTCATCGAGTTAGTGCACAAGTGAAAAGTGAATCAAGTGGAAAGTGATAAGTGTTGTGAAAAAGGCCTGTAATTATTATTAAAGTGAAAGTGTTTAAATTGTGCTACAAAGAAATATTGTTAAGTGTCCTTGGATATATTTTGTGAAGAGGATCTTCAGAAACGACTAAAGAGTATGATTATTTTACATTCCTCGTATTATAAAATTCAAAATTGTCCCCATCACGATATCGCGTTCTTTTAACTTGACAATAGGAAGATCAATTCTTACAACTAATGCTATCCATGTAGAAAATTGTCGATTCCTAGAATTGACTCCAAAGATAACGACCTCCGTTTCGTGAATCACATGTCTTTCGACAGAGGGAGCCACATGCACGCATAAGCCCAGTAATTCATTTTTGCATCGATTTATCTTGATCTAACAGCTTTAAATTCTGCATAACAAGTAGCATACCTAGTTGCGATTTATGGGAACCTTAGTTATTCTGAATCTAGTTTAAAACATAATCATTCACTTTTCGTTCCATATCACTTCATAACTCGTCATTTCCAAATCAATCGCTTTTCCATCTTTCGTCGTCTGTAATTTCGAAAGGCGTAATCGCAGCTCAAGCTGCGGTTCACGAGGATTTTTGTTATTTTGAGTCTAGATTAAAAAAACCTTATAACTCATGTTTCGATAATAAATTTCGTGACAGGTCGTTGTCGAGCATCTCACTCTTCCATCTCTCGTGGCTTATAACTCCGAAACGCGTCATCACAGCTCCAAATAATTTTGCAGCATATACACGGTGACACGTTATTTTCGCATTGATCGTTCGTGAATTATCGGATTTAATTTCTCGATTACGAATATTCGCATGACGTTGCAATTTATTAAGGTTCTCGATACGAATACCTGTTATAATTTGAAGATCTTTCTTATTTTCGGTCTAGATTAAAACCTTATCATCCATATTTCCATATTTAATATTTCATTTAGATGCTTATCATTTTTCCATCTTTCGTGGTTTACATCTTAGAAACGCGTGCTCTCAGCTCGATGCGGTTTGCACGGATTAATCTTATTTCGAACCTAGATTAATGTCTTATAGCAAATAATTTTGTATCTTATATCCGGTGACACGTTATTTTCGCATCGGTCTTGAAATTTTCGCTGTAATATCTCGATAACGAATACGCGCACCTTGTTATAATTTGCGAAGATCGTTCTTATTTTGGGTCTAGATTAAAACCTTATAATGCATATTTCCATATTTAATATTTCATTTTGATGCCTGTCATTTTTCCATCTTTCGTGGCTTATATCTTAGAAACGCGTGATCTCAGCTCGATGCGGTTTGCACGGATCAATCTTATATCGAACCTAGATTGACATCTTACAGCAAATAATTTTGTAGCTTATACCCGGTGACACGTTATTTTCGCTCCGGTCGGCCTTGAACTTTCCGCTTTAATTTCTCAATAACGAATACGCGCACCTTGTTATAATTTGCGAAGATCTTTCTTATTTTGGGTCTAGATTAAAACCTTATCATGCATATTTCCATATTTTATATTTCATTTCCATGCCTGTCATTTTTCCATCTTTCGTGGCTTATATCTTAGAAACGCGTGATCTCAGCTCGATGCGGTTTGCACGGATCAATCTTATATCGAACCTAGATTGACATCTTACAGCAAATAATTTTGTAGCTTATACCCGGTGACACGTCATTTTCGCTCCGGCCGGCCTTGAACTTTCCGCTTTAATTTTTCAATAACGAATACGCGCACCTTGTTATAATTTGCGAAGATCGTTCTTATTTTCGGTCTAGAATAAAACCTTATCATGCATATTTCCATATTTAATATTTCATTTTCATGCCTGTCATTTTTCCATCTTTCGTGGCTTATATCTTAGAAACGCGTGATCTCAGCTCGATGCGGTTTGCACGGATCAATATTATTTCGAACCTTGATTGACGTCTTACAGCAAATAATTTTGTATCTTATACCCGGTGACACGTTATTTTCGCTCCGGCCGGCCTTGAACTTTCCGCTTTAATTTCTCAATAACGAATACGCGCACCTTGTTATAATTTGTGAGGATCTTTCTTATTTTGGGTCTAGATTAAAACCTTATAATGCATATTTCCATATTTAATATTTCATTTCATGCCTGTCATTTTTCCATCTTTCGTGGCTTATATCTTAGAAACGCGTGATCTCAGCTCGATGCGGTTTGCACGGATCAATCTTATTTCGAACCTAGATTGACGTCTTACAGCAAATAATTTTGTAGCTTATACCCGGTGACACGTTATTTTCGCTCCGGTCGACCTTGAACTTTCGCTTTAATATCTCGATAACGAATACGCGCACCTTGTTATAATTTGCGAAGATCTTTCTTATTTTGGGTCTAGATTAAAACCTTATAATGCATATTTCCATATTTAATATTTCATTTCATGCCTGTCATTTTTCCATCTTTCGTGGCTTATATCTTAGAAACGCGTGATCTCAGCTCGATGCGGTTTGCACGGATCAATATTATTTCGAACCTTGATTGACGTCTTACAGCAAATAATTTTGTATCTTATACCCGGTGACACGTTATTTTCGCTCCGGTCGACCTTGAACTTTCGCTGTAATATCTCGATAACGAATACGCGCACCTTGTTATAATTTGCGAAGATCTTTCTTATTTTGGGTCTAGATTAAAACCTTATATGCATATTTCCATATTTAATATTTCATTTTCATGCCTGTCATTTTTCCATCTTTCGTGGCTTATATCTTAGAAACGCGTGATCTCAGCTCGATGCGGTTTGCACGGATTAATCTTATTTCGGACCTAGATTAATGTCTTATAACAAATAATTTTGTATCTTATACCCGGTGACACGTTATTTTCGCTCCGGTCGACCTTGAACTTTTCGCTGTAATATCTCGATAACGAATACGCGTACCTTGTTATAATTTGCGAAGATCTTTCTTATTTTGGGTCTAGATTAAAACCTTATAATGCATATTTCCATATTTAATATTTCATTTTCATGCCTGTCATTTTTCCATCTTTCGTGGCTTATATCTTAGAAACGCGTGATCTCAGCTCGATGCGGTTTGCACGGATTAATCTTATTTCGAACCTAGATTAATGTCTTATAACAAATAATTTTGTAGCTTATACCCGGTGACACGTTATTTTCGCTCCGGTCGGCCTTGAACTTTCCGCTTTAATTTCTCGATAACGAATACGCGCACCTTGTTATAATTTGCGAAGATCTTTCTTATTTTGGGTCTAGATTAAAACCTTATTATGCATATTTCCATATTTAATATTTCATTTTCATGCCTGTCATTTTTCCATCTTTCGTGGCTTATATCTTAGAAACGCGTGATCTCAGCTCGATGCGGTTTGCACGGATTAATCTTATTTCGGACCTAGATTAATGTCTTATAACAAATAATTTTGTATCTTATACCCGGTGACACGTTATTTTCGCTCCGGTCGACCTTGAACTTTTCGCTGTAATATCTCGATAACGAATACGCGTACCTTGTTATAATTTGCGAAGATCTTTCTTATTTTGGGTCTAGATTAAAACCTTATAATGCATATTTCCATATTTAATATTTCATTTTCATGCCTGTCATTTTTCCATCTTTCGTGGCTTATATCTTAGAAACGCGTGATCTCAGCTCGATGCGGTTTGCACGGATTAATCTTATTTCGGACCTAGATTAATGTCTTATAACAAATAATTTTGTATCTTATACCCGGTGACACGTTATTTTCGCTCCGGTCGACCTTGAACTTTTCGCTGTAATATCTCGATAACGAATACGCGTACCTTGTTATAATTTGCGAAGATCTTTCTTATTTTGGGTCTAGATTAAAACCTTATAATGCATATTTCCATATTTAATATTTCATTTTCATGCCTGTCATTTTTCCATCTTTCGTGGCTTATATCTTAGAAACGCGTGATCTCAGCTCGATGCGGTTTGCACGGATTAATCTTATTTCGGACCTAGATTAATGTCTTATAACAAATAATTTTGTATCTTATACCCGGTGACACGTTATTTTCGCTCCGGTCGACCTTGAACTTTTCGCTGTAATATCTCGATAACGAATACGCGTACCTTGTTATAATTTGCGAAGATCTTTCTTATTTTGGGTCTAGATTAAAACCTTATAATGCATATTTCCATATTTAATATTTCATTTTCATGCCTGTCATTTTTCCATCTTTCGTGGCTTATATCTTAGAAACGCGTGATCTCAGCTCGATGCGGTTTGCACGGATTAATCTTATTTCGAACCTAGATTAATGTCTTATAACAAATAATTTTGTAGCTTATACCCGGTGACACGTTATTTTCGCTCCGGTCGACCTTGAACTTTTCGCTGTAATTCTCGATAACGAATACGCGCACCTTGTTATAATTTGCGAAGATCTTTCTTATTTTGGGTCTAGATTAAAACCTTATAATGCATATTTCCATATTTAATATTTCATTTTCATGCCTGTCATTTTTCCATCTTTCGTGGCTTATATCTTAGAAACGCGTGATCTCAGCTCGATGCGGTTTGCACGGATTAATCTTATTTCGGACCTAGATTAATGTCTTATAACAAATAATTTTGTATCTTATACCCGGTGACACGTTATTTTCGCTCCGGTCGACCTTGAACTTTTCGCTGTAATATCTCGATAACGAATACGCGTACCTTGTTATAATTTGCGAAGATCTTTCTTATTTTGGGTCTAGATTAAAACCTTATAATGCATATTTCCATATTTAATATTTCATTTTCATGCCTGTCATTTTTCCATCTTTCGTGGCTTATATCTTAGAAACGCGTGATCTCAGCTCGATGCGGTTTGCACGGATTAATCTTATTTCGGACCTAGATTAATGTCTTATAACAAATAATTTTGTATCTTATACCCGGTGACACGTTATTTTCGCTCCGGTCGACCTTGAACTTTTCGCTGTAATATCTCGATAACGAATACGCGTACCTTGTTATAATTTGCGAAGATCTTTCTTATTTTGGGTCTAGATTAAAACCTTATAATGCATATTTCCATATTTAATATTTCATTTTCATGCCTGTCATTTTTCCATCTTTCGTGGCTTATATCTTAGAAACGCGTGATCTCAGCTCGATGCGGTTTGCACGGATTAATCTTATTTCGGACCTAGATTAATGTCTTATAACAAATAATTTTGTATCTTATACCCGGTGACACGTTATTTTCGCTCCGGTCGACCTTGAACTTTTCGCTGTAATATCTCGATAACGAATACGCGTACCTTGTTATAATTTGCGAAGATCTTTCTTATTTTGGGTCTAGATTAAAACCTTATATGCATATTTCCATATTTAATATTTCATTTTCATGCCTGTCATTTTTCCATCTTTCGTGGCTTATATCTTAGAAACGCGTGATCTCAGCTCGATGCGGTTTGCACGGATTAATCTTATTCGGACCTAGATTAAGTCTTATAACAAATAATTTTGTATCTTATACCCGGTGACACGTTATTTTCGCTCCGGTCGACCTTGAACTTTTCGCTGTAATATCTCGATAACGAATACGCGTACCTTGTTATAATTTGCGAAGATCTTTCTTATTTTGGGTCTAGATTAAAACCTTATAATGCATATTTCCATATTTAATATTTCATTTTCATGCCTGTCATTTTTCCATCTTTCGTGGCTTATATCTTAGAAACGCGTGATCTCAGCTCGATGCGGTTTGCACGGATTAATCTTATTTCGGACCTAGATTAATGTCTTATAACAAATAATTTTGTATCTTATACCCGGTGACACGTTATTTTCGCTCCGGTCGACCTTGAACTTTTCGCTGTAATATCTCGATAACGAATACGCGTACCTTGTTATAATTTGCGAAGATCTTTCTTATTTTGGGTCTAGATTAAAACCTTATAATGCATATTTCCATATTTAATATTTCATTTTCATGCCTGTCATTTTTCCATCTTTCGTGGCTTATATCTTAGAAACGCGTGATCTCAGCTCGATGCGGTTTGCACGGATTAATCTTATTTCGGACCTAGATTAAGTCTTATAACAAATAATTTTGTATCTTATACCCGGTGACACGTTATTTTCGCTCCGGTCGACCTTGAACTTTTCGCTGTAATATCTCGATAACGAATACGCGTACCTTGTTATAATTTGCGAAGATCTTTCTTATTTTGGGTCTAGATTAAAACCTTATAATGCATATTTCCATATTTAATATTTCATTTTCATGCCTGTCATTTTTCCATCTTTCGTGGCTTATATCTTAGAAACGCGTGATCTCAGCTCGATGCGGTTTGCACGGGTCAATCTTATTTCTACCCTAGATTAATGTCTTATAACAAATAATTTTGTATCTTATACCCGGTGACACGTTATTTTCGCTCCGGTCGACCTTGAACTTTTCGCTGTAATATCTCGATAACGAATACGCGCACCTTGTTATAATTTGCGAAGATCTTTCTTATTTTGGGTCTAGATTAAAACCTTATAATGCATATTTCCATATTTAATATTTCATTTTCATGCCTGTCATTTTTCCATCTTTCGTGGCTTATATCTTAGAAACGCGTGATCTCAGCTCGATGCGGTTTGCACGGATTAATCTTATTTCGGACCTAGATTAATGTCTTATAACAAATAATTTTGTATCTTATACCCGGTGACACGTTATTTTCGCTCCGGTCGACCTTGAACTTTTCGCTGTAATATCTCGATAACGAATACGCGTACCTTGTTATAATTTGCGAAGATCTTTCTTATTTTGGGTCTAGATTAAAACCTTATAATGCATATTTCCATATTTAATATTTCATTTTCATGCCTGTCATTTTTCCATCTTTCGTGGCTTATATCTTAGAAACGCGTGATCTCAGCTCGATGCGGTTTGCACGGATCAATCTTATTTCTAACCTAGATTAATGTCTTATAACAAATAATTTTGTATCTTATACCCGGTGACACGTTATTTTCGCTCCGGTCGGCCTTGAACTTTTCGCTGTAATATCTTGATAACGAATACGCGCACCTTGTTATAATTTGCGAAGATCTTTCTTATTTTGGGTCTAGATTAAAACCTTATAATGCATATTTCCATATTTAATATTTCATTTTCATGCCTGTCATTTTTCCATCTTTCGTGGCTTATATCTTAGAAACGCGTGATCTCAGCTCGATGCGGTTTGCACGGATTAATCTTATTCGGACCTAGATTAATGTCTTATAACAAATAATTTTGTATCTTTACCCGGTGACACGTTATTTTCGCTCCGGTCGGACCTTGAACTTTCGCTGTTAATATCTCGATAACGAATACGCGTACCTTGTTATAATTTGCGAGATCTTTCTTATTTTGGGTCTAGATTAAAACCTTATAATGCATATTTCCATATTTAATATTTCATTTTCATGCCTGTCATTTTTCCATCTTTCGTGGCTTATATCTTAGAAAACGCATGATCTCAGCTCGATGCGGTTTGCACGGATTAATCTTATTTCGGGACCTAGATTAATGTCTTATAACAAATAATTTTGTATCTTATACCCGGTGACACGTTATTTTCGCTCCGGTCGGCCTTGAACTTTCGCTTTAATTCTCGATAACGAATACGCGACCTTGTTATAATTTGCGAAGATCTTTCTTATTTTGGGTCTAGATTAAAACCTTATTATGCATATTTCCATATTTAATATTTCATTTTCATGCCTGTCATTTTTCCATCTTTCGTGGCTTATAT
>NW_020230497.1:0-40846 GCF_003227715.2 Harpegnathos saltator
CCCCAACCTCGGAATAAGTCTGAGCGGCCCCGGGACACCCCTCCACCTCCCGGGTACCATTAGGTTGTTCCCCATGGTGCACAGACCGGCGTGTGGGATCCTCCATCCGCACAGTCATGACCGTGATGAGGGATGAGGTTCTCTCTCCCTTTGGCTGCCGGAGCACCGGCGTGCAATGCCTCAGAGAGAGGGGTCCTCCTAGGACGCATCAAGGGTTCCCCGACCCCGACCTCAGAAAACATCCGAGCGGCTCGGAGCATCCCTCCACCACCCACGCCCATGGGGGACGATCCCCATGGGGTGGAGTCCTGGGTGAGTAATGGGTACATCCCTCCAGCCCGGTCTAACCATAACGGTCCAACCGAGGCAGCAGGAAAGGGTTTTTTTCTCTTCGGCTGCCGGAGCACCGGCGTGCAATGCCTCGGAGAGATAGGTCCCCTTCCTAGAGCGAGTGCAGAAGAGGCCATCCCTGTCGGCTGCCGGTGCATCGGCATGCAATGCCTTCAGGGGTGGTGATCTCCTCTCACCCGCTCTGTGACCATTCTGGTCCAAGACCAGGCTTGTCACCCTGCCCAGTCGGGTGCTCTTGGTCCAGTCCCTCAGTACAGACCACTCCGGCATGGTAGAACCTGCCAGGGCCGAAACCCCGCCGGCACAGCTCTGTACATCATTGATACCTTCAAGCCTCCCCACACGTCAAGGTGGCACCCTCGGGGAGGAATCACAAAGGATCATTTTTTTTTTTTTTTTTGACGAGGAGGAAATCCATCATGGATACCCTGACCCTCGGGGAAGGGCCAGGGTTATGCCGGACTCCTACCGGCTAAAACCTCCCCGGGTGGCGCTGCGAAGGGACTTGGGTCGGGGCCCCGGTGCCGCGTAACTGCTAATCGGGGCCCCGAGTCCAGGTTTGCACCTTCTGTCCCTGAGGGGCGGGGCGGGGGAGGGGGGAAGCCGACCCGAGGGTCCGCTTCGACCACCGCTCCCCAGGGGAAGGGGGAAGCCGGCCCGAGGCCCGCTTCGACCACCGTTCCCCTTTCCCACCCCTCACGCCTCGTCTCTTCGGTCGGGAAGGGGGAAGCCGGCCGAGGCCCGCTTCACCACCGTTCCCGACCAGACGAGGCGCCGCCAGTACACGTTGTGTGGCTGACTGACCCACCGTATCAGCCAGCCACCCTACGTTGGGAGGGTTAGTTGGGCACCGGGAGTCCCCGCCCGGTGCCCCACCCTCCCGCCCGGCGGTTGCGGGGAGATATACTCCCCTAGCCGCCGGGCTCTCCCCACCTCCGCGGAGGAATGGGGCGGGGGTCCTAATGACCCCCCTCCCGCATGTCCGATTGTCTATCGGACCTGCGATTGAGGGGGGAGGGGCATTTATTCCGATGATGCGTTACCATCGATGCCCTCTCCCCCCCTTATTGTCATCCGACACCCTTTTTTCGAGGGTGTCGGTGGTCTGCGGGTGGGGCCTGGGCCTGAGCCTCGACCCCCACCGCTCCCTTCACCCGTCGCTGCCATTGGTAGGGCAGCGAGGGGTGGCGGCGGCGGCGGTGCCACATCCACCCCAACTGCAGGGGCGGCAGCGTTGCTACCGCCGCCACCAGTGGGGCGAGCCTACGCAACGCCACCACCGCCACCCCTCTGTCTCTAATGAGGGCTCCCAACTGCCCCCTCCAGGTCGTTCTCCTTCCTCTCGCTCTCCTTTTGGAGGGGGAGCAGAGGGTGAGGGGGAGGAGGAGGTGGTGGAGGCTGAGCCCCCAGCCTCCTCAGTTCCTCCTCCTCCGAGGAGTCTGCGTCCCCCTCTCTGCTCCTGCTCCTCCCTCCCCTCCACTGACGGTGGCGGTCCCTCCGTCTTTTCCGCCTTCCTCTGCCTTCTGCTCTCCTCCTTTCTTCCTCGGCCTCCTCCTTCCGCTTCATCACCCCTCGCAGAAGGAGGTGAAAGCCTCCCACTTCTTTTCGCTCCCCAGTATCGCCCGGACTATACTGGGGAGCGAAAGGTCCGCGACCCTAACTCTCTCTCCACGACTCCGCGCTCGTTGCTCCAGGCCGGACACTCCTGGAGCGTGTGCTGCGCGGAGTCGTGGCCATGCCCGCAGTGGTGGTAGGCGGCTGTGCGCTCCTTTCCTATGCGGCACAGGTACTCACCGAAGCAACCATGCCCGGTGAGCACCTGCGCCGCCCTGAAAGTCAGGGCCCCATGGGCCCTTCCCACCCACTCGAGCAGGAAGGCCGGACGGCCTCGACGGTCCTCCTCCCGTACCTGGCATTGGCCAGATACCTCTGCCATCTTTCGAGGAGGATCCGTCGAGTCTGGTGCTTCATCTCCCGGATTGCCCTGGCGAGCGGTACGTCCGCCCCCCCTGCTCTTAGGAGCTCGCGCTTCCTGTCGTACATGCGTTTGTACGACAGGGCCACGAGCTCCATAGGGGGCATGCTCGCCAGGACTGTCGCCGCCACGCAGGAGACGGTACGGTAGCACCTCGCTACCCGGACCGCCAGCCCCCTTTGCACTCTGCGCAATCGCGCTTGCATCGGGCGACTGGCGGCTAGCGACTCGGCCCACACCGGTGCTCCGTACATGGCCACCGAGTTGAGGACTCCTGCGTGGAGGCGACGTGCCTTCATGTCTGGTCCCCCGACATTGGGCATTAACCTGCCCAGGTTGACGGAAATCATCCTGAGTCGGGGGACCAGTCTGCTAAGATGTTCTCTGAAGCACCAGGTGCCGTCCAGGGTGAGGCCCAGATACTTCATCTGGGCCTCTATGGGGACCTTGAATTGGCCTATCCTGACATGGGCCTGGGGTGGCTTCATGCCCTTGGCGTGTAGGAAGATCGCCTCGGTCTTCCTTTCCGCCACCACCAGGCCCAGGTTGCGGATGGAGCGCACAACCGCCGCCACCGCTAGGTTCGCGGTGTGAACGGCTTCCCCCCAGTCTCTCCCCTCGGCCAGGACGAGCGTGTCGTCTGCGTAACACAACGTGCTACAGCCGGGGGGGAGGGCTGTCCGGAGGACTGAGTCGTACCCAATGTTCCAAAGCAGGGGCCCCAACACAGACCCCTGTGGGACCCCACGACTCATCCCCCTCTCTCGTACCGTGCCATCGGCGTCCGTCCACATGAGACGCCGACCCCGGAAGTAGTCCTCTATGACGGCCGTGAGGTAGGGTGGGAAGCGGAAATAACCTCTCATCGCTTGCACCACCCTACCCCAGGGCAGGGTGTTAAACGCATTCGCGATATCTAATGATATCGCGACTGCCACCCTGCCCTCCGACACTATGGCCCCCGAGAGGGACTTCAGATGCAATACCGCATCTATAGTTGATCTGCCATCTCGGAAGCCATATTGGCCGTCACCTAAGTCAGGACCCTCTCGGGACATATGCCTCTTGAGGCGGGCCGCTATTATACTCTCGAAGAGCTTGCCCGCCTCATCCAGGAGGCATATGGGCCGGTACGCGGAGGGGGAATCCTCCGGCTTGCCCTCTTTTCAGAGGAGGACCACGTTGGCCCTCCCCCAGACTGGGGGGAATCTTCGTTCCCTCATGGCCCTTGTAAAAAGGCGCGCGAGCCTGTCGCTCATATACCCTGAGGCCAGGGTGAGGACACGGCCGGGGATACCATCGGGTCCCGGAGCTTTTCTGCTCTTGACCCTATTGGTAGCCTCGGCCACCTCCTCCTCGGTGACTCCCGGAACCTCCCCCTGTTGTTCGGGGGATGGGGTTACGTACTGGGTGATGGGGTTGTCCCCCCCAACCGGGAATAGGGTCCCCATCACCCGTCCCAGGAACCGGGAGTCAAGCGTCTCCGTCAGAGGGGGCGCCCATGGTCTCAGCTTTTGCATGACCATCCTGTATGGGCGCCTTCACGGATCCGCGTCTAGCGAGAGGAGGAGGTCGTCCCACCCCTTTCCTCTGGCCACCCCTATGGCGTTCCGGAGTTCTTTGGCGGCTGCGCAGAACTCCAGCCGGGCGGCCAGAGTGACCTCAGGGTCCGCGTCCCAACCCACTGCTCGGAATGCGCGCCTGAGGTGGACCGACCTCCGCCGCAACGCGGCAATTTGGTCAGTCCACCACCAGGCGCATCGTTTTGGGCAGGCCCTGACTCTGGGCATGGAGGCATCGCACGCGAGTGCGAGAACCTGCATAACCTCCATGACCTCAGAGTCAAGGTCCTGCCCTTCCTTCCACTGTGGCCAGGTGGAGTCCATCAGGGAGATCTCCAAGTCCTCCCTGTTTAGCTGGGCCAGAGCCCATCTACCGGGCCGGGGTCCGTCCGTATTGCGGGGCCGTAGGCCATCGGGGGTGACGGAGAGCTCCATCTCTATTATGAGATGGTCAGACAACGATTCTAGCTCCTCCGCCACCCTCCAGGTCCGCACCCTTCGCAGGGCCGAGGGGGTTGCCCAAGACATGTCGATAATAGACTCTCACCTCGACCCCACGAACGTAGATTTTTTGCCGTCATTCATAATGTGCAGACCTAGGCCCACGGCCCAATCCGCTGTTACCTCCCCCCTCCTGTCATCGCTCCGGGAGCCCCATAGCTCCGACTTGGCGTTGAAATCGCCGGCGACAATGACAGGACCCGGGAGATGTCTCTTGATGACATCTCCCATTTCTTGGAGCCTGGACTTGTAATCAACCAAGCCCAGGCTCTTTTCTGGGAGGAGGTATACCCCGACCACGGTGACGACTCCCCACCTGGCCACAACGAACCCCCTACCTCGGTCCAAGTACTTGGCAGGGGGTGAGCTGTCGCTCGCCTTCCAGACTATAGCGACAGAGCCCACCTCGTCCCCGAACCATCTATGGTTTCTGGGGACATGATGGGGCTCTGCCGCTATACCTAAGCCTGCACCGCGCTCCGTCATTGTGTGCTCGAACAAAGGGAGCGCTTGACGGGCGCGGTGCAGGTTTCCTTGTAACAGTTTAGTGTCCATTGTTCTGTTCTGTTATGACAACTATCTTCTCTCCCGGCTGTTCGCCGTCGGTATCCTCACTCTCAGCTGGTCTCGCTCTTTTTTCTGCTCTCTTCTCCTCCACCTCCATCTTCCCATCATCAATGGGGGTCTGAGGGGGAGGTGGAAGAGGTAGGAAGGTTCTTCTCCTCCTTTGAGGAAGCGGAGGTTGGGGTTCCGGCTCCTGGTTTACCCCCTCCTCCGCCTCCTTTCCTTCCTCGGTCTCCTTCCTCTTCTCCTCTGAGGATGCGGGAGGGTCTCGTGGCGGCGGTGCGGTCGCCCATACCCCCTACCACCGCATCCCCAGAGATTTTCTTCTTGCCCTTGGGGGGACGGCAGGATGGTCCCTCCATTCTATGTCCCGATTTTACACCTGCCTCCTCACAGATTTGACACCTGGCTCTTGAACTGCAGTCCCGAGCCAGGTGTCCGGGTTCTCCGCATCTGTAACAGTTGGCTCTCCTATCACTGTTATTTGTGCAATTAATCTGCACGTGCCCTCTTTCCAAGCATTTAAAGCATTGGAGTGCCCTTGCCTGTAGAAGTTCTACTTTGGCCTGCGTCCAGCCTATTTTAATGTTGCCTGTTTCTGCAACCCTCTTGGCCGCCGCGAGGGGGCACTGTACCCATAATGTCCTGTAGTTATTCCAGGCCATTTTTATACTCCCAGTCTTTACTTCTCCTACTTGACATCCCCCTATCTTAGCCACTGCCTCCGCCGCTTCGCTCTCCGAGGTGGATATTTCCAGCCCTTTGAGTCTCAGTTCACCCATTTTCTGCGCCCTGCTTACTCTTGCCCTGTCTGTCAAGACCTCCTTAAGTTTGTCCGCCAATAGGTCCGCCAGCTTACTCCTTTCTTCGCCGGGTATCTCGAGCACAAGTGCTCCGGTGGCCCCTACTCTGGTTTTTATCTTCTCGATACCCATCCCGGTTAGATCTATCTTCCTCTTTGCTTCAGCTAGCAGGTCCTTGTATTGTCCTTTTTCGGCGGTGATTGTTACTGCCGCTGTGTTGGGGACTCTTCTCTTGTTCTTTTTTCCTTCTTTCTTTTCGGAGATTACCACCTTTTTTATTATTTCTTTCCTCTTTTGCTCTTCTTTCTCCCTCCTCTTTTCTCTTCTGCCCACCACTTTCGCCCACAATTCTTGTGGTGTAGGTGCCTCCTCCTTGCCATGTTGTGCTTGTTGTTCCTTTCTTTGTAATCTCGTGGGCGGAAGTTGGGGGTACTCTTTGATGTAATTGTTTCCCCCGTATTGTGCCCTTCCTTGATCCCCTATTTCTTTTACCTCTCCTTTTCCTTTGTTTCCTTTGTTTCTCCCGGTCCCTTGTTTGGGAGTTTCCTGTGATTTCCATTCGTTCAGGGCCTGGAACACCATCCTGGACACTTCCTCTCCCAGTCCCTTCTTTCCTCCTTTTACTGGATCCTCCCTCCTTTCCATCCTAACTTTAGTATTCAGGAGGACATTTTCCCTAATCTTGGGACCTGCTTCTCCTGTTTTTGCGACCCTGCCTTCCCTCACCGGGCGTCTCTTATCCTTTGGAATCAGTCCCTTTTGGATCTCTATTACTCCAATCGGGACTTCCTCCTCCTCCACCATGTCCACCATAGGTGGGGTGATCGCCCTTTCTTTCTCCTTTATGTGGATCAGGGGCGAGGGAGCACCCGCCATATGTTGCAGCGCCTCCTCCACACCCTGACCCACGTTTCCCAGGTGCTTCGGGGGCGGGGAGAATACCGCTGCTGCTTGCAGCGGTGTCTCCCTTATACCCCGAAGCATTTCCTTCACTTCCTCCAGTTCCTTTCTTACTTCCCTCAGCGATGTTTTCAGATTCATATTCTCTGTTCTTAACTCCTCTATCAAGTCCAAGTTGTTTCCGCATCTGTCCTGTGCCATTTGCATGGCCATGACATTTGTTCCTGCTGTTATCGCCGCCGCAGCGTCCCTGAGTACCTTCACGTGCGTACCTTTGAGGCTCTTAGATTTTTGTGAGAATCCCAGAACCTTGCTAGATGCTTCCAAAATAGACGCCGTTATGTCTCGGAAGGGGGCCTACTCTAGATGTTCCGTTATTCTTTTAATCTCTGCTTTGTATTTTCTATTGAGGTGCAATCCTGAAACTCCTCCATTGGATTTTCCATGCCTTTAAGCAGAAATTCTTCTTTTTTTTGTTCTACAATGGCCTGCTTTCTTGCCATGAACTCTTTCTTGAGGCGATATCCCCCTGTCGTCTCTGGCCTGCCCCTGCCTCTGGTGGCCTTCTCAACGAGACGCTCCTCGTCCGTATTTCCGTCTTCGTCCCTGGGGATATCCCATTTCCCTTCTTTTTTCTTGATGATTTTTTTGCCATCATCAGAGTCCTCTTCCCTGGAGGTGGCAAACGGCGTCGACTCATCAGCTCTGATAGGCGATCTAGATCTAGATCTGTCGCTGTCGCAGATCTCTTCCGCCTTCTTAGCCTTTTGGGCCTTACCACTCCTAAGCCCCTCCCTTCTTACCGTAGACTGGCTTTTGCCAGCTCGGCTTCTCGTGTCCTTTGTACTAGCCTGGGTCGTCATATTCAGTTCCGAATCCGATGAGTCAATATTTGAGGAGGTTAAAAATTCAGTCATTGTGGTCTCAAACCCACCACCCTGCACGGCTCCGGTGCCCGGGCATGCCCGCATCCCCTCGGAAAGGGAGAGCCTCCGAGTTCCCCCGGAGGAGCACCATATGGCACTGGCCGACGGAATATTACATCGCCGGCACTGGCCTCCCACCCCCCTACACGCGCCCTGACCACCATTTCTGGTGGCCAGACCGCTTTCGGGGGTCCCACACCTCCGACAATGTGGGCACCGTGCAGAGCGCCGCCACGCGGGGGGCTCCATGGATGGAGATAGTTCACCGGTGTCGCACCCCACCGGGAACGTCTCCCCCATGGCAGCCAGCGTGCTCGCGCCGCCCGAGGGTCCGCTTTAGGGTGATGCGATCGCATTCCCTTGGGCACAGCACACAGGGGCTCCGGCCCCGCCTCGGAATACGTCCGAGCGGCCCGGAGCACCCCTCCACCCCCCGGGTACCGTGAGGGGTTCCAAACCCTCACGGTGTGCAGACCCGGGTGTGGGTACCTCTCTCCGCCTGGCCGTGGCCAGGACGGATGAGGGAGAGGATCGTTCCCTTTGGCTGCCGGAGCACCGGCGTGCAATGCCTCCGGGAATGAGTCCTCTGGTTGGCGCATGAGGGTGTCTCGACCCTGACCTCGGAATACGTCCGAGCGGCCCGAGACACCCCTCCACCCCCCGGGTACCATGGGGCAAGCCCCATGGTGTGCAGACCCGGGTGTGGGTTCCTCTGTCCGTTCGACCGGGGCCGAACGGGTGAGGGAAGTCGGAGAGTCCACCTTCGAGACGAAGGTGGGGTCCTCTCCCCTCGTCACCCTAGGGTGCCCCGACCCCGACCTCGGAATAAGTCCGAGCGGCCCGGGACATACCCTCCACCCCCCAGGTACCGTGGGAATTGTCCCACGGTGTGCAGACCCGGGTGTGGGATCCTTCATTCGCCCAGCCGTGGCTGGGACGAGCGAGGGAGAGAGGTCCTCCCCTCTTCGGCTGCCGGAGCACCGGCGTGCAATGCCTCGGAGGGTGCGACCTCTCAGGACGCGGTAGGGTACCCCGACCCCGACCTCGGAAACGTCCGAGCGGCCCGGAGTACCCCTCCGCATCTCAGGCACCACGGGGGAGGAGGATCCCCATGGGGTGGAGCCCTGGATGCGGGTACGTCCCTCCGCCCTTGTCTAACCGTAACGGTCCAACCGAGGCGGGAGGAAAGGGTTCTCTCTCTTCGGCTGCCGGAACACCGGCGTGCAATGCCTCGGAGAGAGAGGTCCCCTTCCTGGAGCGAGTGTGGAGGAGGTCATCCCTGTCGGCTGCCGGAGCACCGGCGTGCAATGCCTTCAGGGATGATCTCCTCCCACCCGCTCTGTGACCATGCTGGTCATGGGCCAAGCTGGTCACTCAGCCCGGTCGGGTGCTCTTGGTCCAATCCCTCCGTACAGACCACTCCGGCATGGTAGAATCTGCCAGGGGCCGAAACCCCCGCCGGTACAGCTCTGTACATCATCGGGACCTTCAAGCCTCCCCACCACGTCAAGGTGGCACCCACGGGGAGGATCACAAAGGATCAGACACAAGGAAGAATGTCAATAACGACTGACCACAGCATAGTGCTTTATAGTGCTTTATTTTTAAAATTAATTTTAATTATTTTCTTTATTATTTTTATTATTTTTGTGAGAGATTGTGTGAGAGAAAGAGTATGTTAGTGAGAGATTGTAAAAGAGTGAATAATATGAGGGGGAGGAGAGTGAGGGAGAGTGTGAAAAAGTGAGAATGTAAGATAGAGTGAGTGTGAGAGAGAGGGAGAAAGAGAGAGAGAGGAAGACAGAAAGAGAGAGGGAGAGAGAATGTGAGAGAGAGAGAGAGAGAGAGAGAGTGTGTGTGTGAGTGAGGGATAGTATAAGTGAGAAGAGTGTGTGGGAGAGAGAGAAGTGTGAGGGAGAGAGTGTGATAGGGTGAAAGTGTGAGAGAAAGAGTGTGAAAGAGAGAGGCGGTGATATATATATAGGGTGTTTAAAACAACCTTCCATTATTAAAAGTATAAAATCCTGATAAAATTCTAAAACAACTTTTTCTCTTGCAAAATTTTGGCAAAAGTTTAGATTTTAAATTATTAACAAAAACAGTAGACCTATTGCGGGTCGAGTACGGGAGGTAGATAGGTGCGGCGCAACTCACCGTCAGACGTGGGCGTTAACGCGGAGTACCCGCAGCAATCAGCTGATCACACTACACATGTTATACACTAGCTACGTTCCAATATTTATTGCCAGCATAAAAATCTGTATTTCCTGTGACGTTAGGTGATTGTGATAACTGGCAAAAATTTTGGAAAACAGCCAGGATTGTACGCGCACACACATGCAAGCACGTGCTTAGTTTGTCCCAGTCTTTCTGTCTCTTTCTCACTCATTTACTCGTATTCATTGCACGACCAATGCGAAGCGGCGGTCGTGCGTGGTGGGGATGGACCAATGGACATCCCGCGACGATCGTATAAATGCGTTGAAACAATCGATGCGTTAATCAATAATCCTGCGGTTATTGGAAGCGTTAACGTCAAGACGATATGGCAGCATACACGAACGAATAATATTATGACATGCTATTGACACTCGGAGCCTGTCACGGCCAGGTCGCCGCTGCTGCTCGAAGGTACGCCGAGCTGTACCCCAACCGAGCAAGACATCCGTCGCACCACGTTACAGATACAAAATACAGATTTTTATGTTGGCAATGAATATTGGAACGTAGCTAGTGTGTAACATGTGTAGTGTGATCAGCTGATTGCTGCGGGTACTTCGCGTTAGCTCACACGTCTGACGGTGAATTGCGCCGCACTTGTCTATCTCCCGTACCCGACCCGCAATAGGTCTACAATTTTTGTTAATAATTTAAAATCTAAGCTTTTGCAAAAATTTTGCAACAGGAAAAGTTGTTTTAGAATTTTATCAGGATTTTATACTTTTAATAATGGAAGATTGTTTTGAATCACCCTGTATATATATACAGGATGTCCGGAATGTGATCATTAATATTTTGTGTACTGTTAGAACTCGTTAAAACAATAAAAAAAGTCCTGTGCTATTTTACAATTTTTTCAATATTTATTCCGTAATTAATTAAAATGTATAAACGAATGAGCGCACGAGAAAGCGAAAAGACGGGCTCTGTGTATAAGAAGATGGCTTACCTCGCGCGGCAAAAAACAACCATAAGCGACAAGAGGCATGCGCGCGCGACGAGGAGCGAGCGAGCGCGAACGACGAGCGAGCGAGCGCAAGCAACAAGAGGCGGCCACCCAGCACTCTCTACGCGCTCATTGGCTCACATGTTTCAATTAATAACTCGATAACTATTGCTAATTTGACATTACGGTACATGACTTTTCTTCTCGGCTACACCCAATCTACCAGTACACAAAATATTAATGATCACATTCCGGACACCCTGTAGAGAGAGAGAAAGAGAGAGAGAGGGAGAAAGAGAGAGCGAGAAAGCTTAAGATGGTCTAGAATAGAAATGTTAAACGTCGAAATTTTCATTGGTTAGACGGTTACGCATTACTATGCAGAAAATATGTGTAATGGAATTTTAAACTGTAAATAGAAATGTTAAACGTCGAAATTTTCATTGGTTAGACGGTTACGCGTTACTATACAGAAAACATGTGTAATGGAATTTCAAACTAACTTAGTTATTTAATGTGTTGCTTACAGGTGTCAGTTGATAATAGATAAGTGTATGTCTATACCGTGCTTTAAGAAGATGTAAGCTCTAAGCTGTAAGTGTTAAGTGACTGTATGTAAGTGTTAAGTCATTTCTGTCTCTAAGACACTCTCGCGCAGTATTTAAGCTTTAGCCGTTAGATCTAAGCGAATTGCGCAAAACTCAATTCCTACGGCCTAAAGCGTAGAGCTTAAAGTCGACATATAATTTTCAGCCAATCAGCGAAGAGGACGTTTTGTCGTGTCAAAAAGAATACACCGTCGATCGTGGATATAACCTCGCTCGCCGATATAATCTTCGATTTTGTACTCCATATATTTGTAAAAGATGCACATTCCACGAACACAACACTGTTGTTAGCAGGAGAGCTTGATGTAAATCCATCTTGGTTATGTAGAAAGTGAAGAAACTGCGTGTTTACAAACGCATTATCACCAACCATCAAGTCTGAATAACCCTTCTCTCATTGGCTGATATACGTCACGTTTTACGCCTTACGTTTTATATTGTGGATTACAGTCTTTAAGATTTATTTAACAGTTTTCAGCTTACAGCTTGGAGCTTACGGCTTAGAGATAAAATATTTTCTTAAAGCGAGGTTGTAGACATACACAAAGGGTAGTCTACAATAAGACTCCATAATATTATGGAGTCGTCTGCTATATGGGACGTTGTCATCGCGCGAGGTTCGTTTTGCGTTAGACGGTTACCCAGGTTACGAGTGTAATATTTTTCGCGTTTGACAGTTATTCATCCAGAATATGATTATAGTGTTGAAGTGAATTTATATGTGAGAAAGTATAATTTTGTAAGAAAGAAAAATTGAAGAAGAAAAAGAAAAGAAGAGATAGGAAGGAAGAAAAAAGAAAAGGAGGAAGAGGAGAAGGAGAAGGGAAAGAAGAAGGAGCAGAAATAAAGGTATGTATAATTTAATATCTTACCCTGACAGTATTAATGTCTAAAACCGAGACATATAGCTGGATACAGATTTGAGCATGAACGCGCATGAGGCAAGCTGAGGCTACACCGAAATGCCTTGGATTGAAAATTGAAGTCTCCGTATGAGAACGCATAAGGCAGGTTGAGGCAACTGTTCGACGTTGCTCCGGTCGTTCGGAGTCAGCAGTTTTGTCCTTCATTTTTCGTGTCGTGTGCGTATCTTCCTTACGCGTGCTCGAGTGCGTCCAAACTGAGCACGAATTATCTTTGATGGACCGACAGCGCTCAGTTCGGTCCGAGCCCGTGCGGCGAATCATCCGAGGCAATCTGTTGCGCCTCAGACCAACGTCCACACTTGCATGCTTATGCGGCCTCGGCTAGGCTCATGCGCGTTCGTGCTCTTAAATCTGTATCCAGCTTTAAACGTCTTTAAGAGATATTTAGGAGACGTCTTAAAGACGTCTTATGTCCCTGTTCTGGACATTCTATTTGGGGTGTGCTGTTTGGGATATTGTTGGCGATTCGATCACGTCGTCGCTCTTTGTTTCGACAGAATCGAGGATTCTCGATGCCACGAGATATCCTGCGTGACTCGCGCGTGAGCACGCCGTGCGTGTTTTGCTACCGGACACCGCGTCGTTGTTGTCACGGTTTGTCAGCGTGTGACTGCCAAATCTGGCAACGTTTTAGATAATAGCGGTTAACGTCTCATCTCCGAGCGACATAAAAACTAAAAATAAATGTAAGATCGAAGTGACGAACGTTTTCGGTTCCTCGCTTCGATCAGATCTTCTCTTCGCACGACACCGCTCGCAAGTAATATTTCAGTTCGTTCCGCTCCGTTTTTCCGTTCTGTCAAATCAGCAACTCGACCGCTCCGGTCGAACCTCATTGGACGAAATACGGTTGTGGCTGCAACATATTGCGCTTCGAACGGACGTACTACGGCCGATCATATTCACCGCAGATTGTTAAAGACTTATTTTATATTTTTTTATAATAAATTTGGGATCTCGGGTTCAAGTGGTGCTTGCGCTCCAATTAGCGAGTATCGGCCTCTCGGCACCTCGACGAACATCGAAGCCAGGATAAAAGAAAAGGAGGAACGATCCCATGAAACAAAAGAAGTCAGTGTCTTCCTTTCAATTTGAATCCCATGCTCATTGCTGAGCGGTCCCGGTCTCTTGTTCGCTTAGCCAAAGGGCGAACAGATATATTATACTTAATATTCGCGCGTCTTGCGCGTTCTTGGTCTCTCTCTCTCTCTCTCTCTCTCTCTCTCTCTCTCTCTCTCTCTCTCTCTTTCTCTGTCTGTCTATCTCTCTCTCCTCTCTCTCCTCTCTTTCTCCCTCCCTCCCTCTCCTCTCTTTCTCCCTCCCTCCCTCCCTCTGATTCTCTCTCCCCTCCCCCTCCCCCTCTCTCTATGCCTCTGTTTCTTTTCCCCTTTCTCTGTCTCTCTGTTTCTCTGTCTCACCCCCTCTCTCTCTGTCTCTTTCTCTGTCTCTCTCTCCGTCCTCTTTTTGTCTCTCTCCCTCTCCTTCTCTCTCCACTCTCTTTGTCTCTTACTGTCTCTTTCTCTGCCTCTCTCTCTCTCACTCACTCACTCTCTATCTGCCCCCTCTCTCTGTCTCTTTGTTTCTCTGTCCCCTCCTCTCTCTGCCTCCCCCTCCTCTCTTTCTGCCCCCCCTCTCTCCCTCTATTTGTCTTTCTCTTTCTCTGTTATTCTACCCAGACAGCACTAATGTTCAAAACCGGGACATAAGACGTTTCTAAAAGATGCTTAGTAGACGTCTTAAAGACGTCTTATGTCCCAGTTTTGGACATTTTGTTTGGAGTGTGCTGTTTTGGATAAATTTCAAATACATGCGTCTTTCGCGTTCTTGGTCTGTCTCTCTCTCTCTCTCTCCCTCCCTCTCTCACTCTCTCTTTCTTCCCCTCCCCCTTCTGCCCTTCTATTTGTCCCTCTCTCACTCATGTCATTGGATTATAGGATCGTATACTGTAGGAATGAATTGGATCTAAAATCAACCAAAAGCATGTTAAAGTTGAGACTTCAACCTTTAATTTAAATAAAAGTCGTCTTACGACTATTTATCGCTAAGTAGTCAGTGTTCAAAGTTGAGTAATTTTTAGAGTAAATTTTTTGATGACATAATTTTTTTAAGTATTGTATATATATACATATTTTTAACATAATTTGTGTTACAATTATAGATTGCACGATTCAAAGAAAGACAAGAGACCAAGATAGAGAGAGGAAAAAAGAAGAAAAGAAAAAGTAGAGCAGGAGAACGAGGAGGAGGAGGAACGTAAATAAAGGTACATGTTGAATATTTACTGTTTTCATGTAGTTTTGAAATTAATGTAACAGCAATGTGCAGTAGTTATTCATTATTGAAAAATTTGTTATTACTGCTATTAATTCTGAAAAACTATTTGTTACCATCATCATTATAATTTGGAAAAGTAGGGGATTATTATAAATTATTATTATTATTATTATTATTTGGTAAAAACTGTACTAAATCATTATTTTTTATAATTCATTATTTTTTGAACAACATTAATGTTAATAAATAGTTTTTACAGAATTAATAGTGGTGATAGTAAGTTTTATAATAAGTAATGAGTAAGTATTGTGCAGTGCTGTTACGTTTTTTTGTTTGTAATTATTTATTAAAGACATTAATCATTTAATATATTTTGTTACAGTTATAGATTATACAATTTAAAAATAGAGGAAAGAGCAAGGAAGAGAGAGAAAAAAAGAAAGAAAAAAGAAGGAAGAACAGGTGAAAGAGAAGGAGCATAAATAAAGGTACGTGTTAAGTTTTTACCGTTTTCATTAAGTTATGATGATCCTTTTCTTGATAGTTTGATGTTGCTTATTTCCTGATAAAAACGACACCAATTTAGTATTTTTTATAATAATTCACTACTTTTTAAATAATACTAATGGTAATAAATAGTTTTTACAGAATTGGTAGTGGTGATGGCAAGCTTTTCAATAAATAATGAACAACTATATGCGTATATTATTCACTTTAAATGCAAATGTTACAGTAACAGAATTATATTTTTTGTATAATAGTAATAAATATGACAAGAATTTTTATGATTAAATTGTGAATACATGTAGAATACATGTGCATGAGATAAGCGATATTGTTCGGAACAAGACCGAACATATGATAGCTCCGGAGAGCTGGCTGGAAATATGGGATCGCAGAGCGACGTCCGCCTGCGTCCAGGCTCGCTCGAGTCCGCTCGACGACCGACCGGTCGTCCTGATCAAAGGCCTGGGCCTCGCAAGGCGACCACGGACCCTGCTGATCACGCAACGTCGCGCGCCGACGCACCGCGCTCAGGGACGGCGGCGAAGCGATCGCGAGAGAGAGAGAGAGAGAAAGAGAGGACACGCACGCAATGATGGATAGACGCCGAAGTAAAACGCAACGAACACAGTAGTCGCAATAGAGTGTCGCAGAAGTAATGTTGTAAACGCAAGTGGAACAACGCAAGAGAACGACGCAACTATGTACAAGCGAAACAACGTCGCTTACGCAAGTCCCGCAGGACACACGTCCGTGACGTCAACGGTGCGCGGCACCCGAAGCACGCCAAGGACGTGCAACGAAACGACCTCCGTCGTTTCGGATGGCCTGCCCTTCCGGACGTAACGGCCAATAGCCAGCCACGGTCCCGAGGACGCGTGGAAATGGAGCTCGAGAGCTCCGGCTCGCAGGACGACCAAGTCGCTCCTGCGAGAAAGCCAAGTTCCCAACGGACACTTGGACGAAGGAGCGCGAACGCTCTAGGACTGCGACCGAGCCGCTCCAAAATCGCCAAGGCCCCCTACGGACACTTGGGCAACAAGGGAGCTCGAAGCTCCGAGGAGACGGTCGAGTCGCTCCTAAGATCACGGCAACGCCGTGAGTCCGAGATCACAACGAGATTCGAACCATTAGCCTCAACCCAGCAGGATGTATCGGCGCCACCTTCAACTCAGCAGAGTATATAGAGCAGTGGTTAGAATCTGAAACGAAAGACCGATCGCCCTAGGAAGCCTAGAAAGCGCGTCGGTAATCACCAGTAACACGATGCACTAACGCGTAGCACTACTTGCTACCCAAAACTGGCCAGGCAGAAAACAAGGCAAGGCAAGGCCCAGGCACCGCGCGCCTAGTTATATATCCGGGCGGTCGAATCTTGCCCGCGGGCAGCGGAATCGCGAGCCGCGCCGTGTAGCGGCCGCGGTTGGACCTAGTGGGGGTCCCGCGCACTCGCTCGCGAGAACCCACGTCCCCCGCCGCTAGCGAGAACGCCCCGGGAACCAGGCCGACCGCCCTGCAGCGTTGACTCGCACCGACTTTCCGTACGACATCACGTGCCGTACGGAACAGATATCCTTTCCTTATATATATATATATTTCAACATAATATTTGTTCCAATTATAGATCACACGATCTAAAGAGAAAGGAAAAAAGGAAGAAAAAGAAAGGAAAAGTAAGACGTATGAAAAAACATTGGAAGAGTCTAGCATCGAAAATACTTTGACAAATGATTATTTAGCAAAGTGGATTAAGGAGATTTTGTTTTATTTTAAAGATTTTGTGCATCGTTAATTATTTAGTGAGTTATTTTAAATATTGTTGACATTACAGTATGTTTAAGATATTTTATTATAAATAATAATACTTTATTATATATACTACACTTATAACAATTATTATAAGTGTTATAATTCTAATAGTAAATTTATAAGTTAATTTTTAGTTAATAAGGTAATTAGTTCAGTCTTTTTCAGTTTTTTATAATTAAATATACATCATATTAAACATGTAATCATATATTGTAAATATTATAAATATAATTGGTAATTTGTTTTAACTTGATGATCATTATTACTTTGACGATGATAATGATGATGATGATGATGATGATGATGACGATGATAACGATGACGATGACGATGACGACGACGATGACTACGATGACGACGATGACAGCCACGACGACGATGACGACGATGACGACGATGATGATAATGATGACGATGTTGACGATGATGATGACGATGATGATGACGATGGTAACGACGATGATGATGACGATGATGATGATGACGATGATGATGACGATGATGACGATGACGACGATGATGATGATGATGGTGACTATGTTATTAACTATGATAATTGTCGTTGTATTGTAGAATTACTTAAGTTGATTGAAACATATTTTTATTTTAAATTTATATTTTTTAAAATAATCAATTAATTAAACAATATTGTTTAATTTCTATTTTTTCTATACATCTACTTTTTATAAATATCGTACAAAATGCCAAGACGTCGAATTGTACGTACTTTAGAAGAAGAATTTCAACAACGACGTCGTGAGATTAGGAACGAGAATCAACGACGTCGTCGGCAAATGGTAAAAGAAATTAATATTGTAAGAAACGGTAATCCTTGCGAAGTTACAGATGTTACCGGTACTTTAAATAATGATTGTATTATAGAATTAAATGATGTAGCTGAAGATATATCAATATGTCAACAAGTTATTTACGTTTCTAGCACTTCAAATAATGAAATTGAGGAACATCTTTCAAATAGTAGATGAACAATACAATAAACTATCGAATATCAGACATATTACCGATCGCAAAGAAGACGTTTTCTTTTATGTTTTAGTAATATGACAATGCTTAATGATGTAGAAAAATATTATACAGGTTCCATGAATGTATCTTGCATTCATTGTAATGATAAACATTTTACAGCTGAAAAAGTTATTAATAGAAGAAATTCATTTCATGATTATTGCAATTATGATGCAGTTTATCTCTAACCATTACCTGATTTACCTGAATTTCTGTGTTCTTTATGTGATGGAAGTCATGTAAAATCAAATGACTTTTTTATGCATATCCGTAGTTACAATAGTTCTTTTTCTTTCGCATCATTTAATGCAAATTTAGTTAATTTTCAAGGAAGACGTCCTGGTCTGTATTGTTTTAAAATACAAAATCAAATTTACTATCAAATTAATACAGCATTATATGCTGCGCAAAATGAAAGTCCGACATATGGACAACTTTTTATTGTCGATTCAAATGAGGCCATAAATTGTCGTCTTAATCAAAATTCATCTTTGGATTTTGATATTGTAACAAATCTTGAACGTTTAATACGACATTATAATGTATTCGCTCAATTATATCAAATGATGAATGAAGAATTAGAAAATCAACAACGATTAAGAATCGAAACTGATGAATCGTTATCAGAATTACAATTAGTATTTACGTTAACACCAGGAATGGATCGACGTAGATATAATCCTCAGAAAACAAAGTCAGAGAAGTTGCTGCGATTTTTAAAACAACTGCTGATGGAGAAATTCCTGAATCTTATGTTACAATACGTAATAGAAATACTAAAATATTATAACAGATTAGCACTATGGATCCAAATGTAGAACTTTGGATATATCCATTGTTTTATCCGTATGAAACTAGAGGATGGCATCGTAATTTTACGAAATTAAATAGCACTAAGAAAATAACTATAGGGCAATATATTAAATATCGTATAGCAATTCGTAATGAATTTAATGTTTTCTTATTAGGCCGTCGCTTGTTTCAACAATGGCTTGTAGATAATTATGTTAAAATTGAAAAATATAGAATAGAGTATTGTAAAGTTCATCAAAAAGAATTACGTGTTGAAATCTATCAAGATTTAATAGATTATATGCAAAATATGGCAAATAATATAAATAGTCGCGTAGAAAAAATGGTCATACTTCCTTCTACGTTTATTGGATCGCCACATAATATGTTACAAAATTATCAGGATGCTATGGCGATTGTTAATAAATTTGGTAAACCAGATCTCTTTATTACAATGACATGTAATCCGAAATGGCGTGAAATCAAAGAAAATATTCTTTCTGGTTAACAAGCTTCTGATAGACCTGACATTTGTGCTCGAGTTTTTGAAATTAAAAAGAATTACTTAATCGAGTTAATTGTTAAACAACAGTTTTTTGGAGAGGTAGCAGCATTTGTATACATTATTGAATTTCAAAAACGTGGTTTACATCATGTTCATATATTAATTACTTTAAAACGAGATTTTAAAATAACCTCCTCAAATTGTAGATACATATATATCTGCTGAAATTCCTGATCCAAATGAGAACAGTAGATTACATGATATAGTTATGAAACATATGATTCATGGACCTTGTGGTGATTGGTGTTTGATTGATGGAAAATGTTCAAAACATTACCCAAAATCTTTTCTTGAAGAAACTAAAATGGATAATGATGCTTATCCGTATTATCGGAGACGAGACGTTGGGAAAACATTTGAACGTCCTGGTGGATACATAGTTGATAATCGTCATATTTTCCATATTATCCTATTTTATCAATTATATTTAATTGTCACATAAATGTTGAAATAGTTTCAAGTATTAAATCAGTTAAATATCTTTATAAGTACATTTATAAAGGTCACGATGCTGCTGCTGTAACTATTGAACCAGTAACAGAAAATATAATTTTAGAACATAATGAAATACGTGATTATATCGAAGCTCGTTATATAGGACCTGTGGAAGCTGTTTGACGTATACTTGAAAAGAAATTACAAAATAAGAGTCACTCTGTAATACGTTTGCCAGTCCATTTGCCTAATGATCAAAATATAACTATTGAAAATGAAAACGTTGATAACGCACTTTCTTCTGCTTTAGATCAGGTTACTATGTTAATAGACTATTTTGCACTAAATTTATGTGATGAAGAAACAAGGAATTATTTGTATATAGAAATTCCATGTTATTATACATTTAAAAAATAAAAAGTTGGTCGAACAAAAAATGGTCGCAATGTTTCATATTAGGTTAAATACAGTAGTCATAATTGTGTAGGACGAATGTATACCGTTAGTCCAACTCAAATAGAATTATTTCATTTACGAATATTGTTACTCACTGTTGAAGGAGCTACAAGTTTTGAAAATCTAAGGACTGCTAATGAACAAAATTTCTCAACTTTCACAGTTACATGTTTAGCTTTAGGTTTGATTGAAAATGACGATGAATGGATACGAGCTATAGATGAAGCTGTTAAGTGGATAATGCCACGACAACTTCGCAGATTATTTGCACAAATTTTGATACACTGTCAACCGTCAGATTCAGAAGAACTTTGAGAAAAATTTAAAGTTGCGATGTCAGAAGATTATACGAGACATATTGGTATTTTACAAGGACAAAGAAAAGCATACATTGTAATTAGCAGTATACTTCCGACGGAAGGTAAAAGTTTTGCAGACTTTTCACAAATGGAACAATTAGTAGAAAATGTTGAAGAGGAAAGTTACATGTCGCTTGATCAGATGATAGAACTTGGTACGAGACAATACAATCAATTAAATGATAAGCAAAAGGAAATAGTCGATTGTTCGGAACTAGCCCGAACATAGGATAGCTCCGGAGAGCTGGCTGGAAGTACGGGATCGCAGAGCGACGTCCGCCTGCGTCTAGGCTCGCTCGAGTCCGCTCGGTGACCGTCCGGTCGTCCTGATCAAAGGCCGGGGCCTCGCAAGGCGACCACAGACCCTGCTGATCAGGCCGCGTCGCGCGCCGACTGGGCCATGCCCAGGGACGGCGGCGAGAACAAGAGAGAAGAAGCACGCGCACGTGCCGACGTAAAGTGACACGCAGTGTAAACGCAATGGACGCAATAAACGCAGTAGTAACGCAGAAGAGAATAACGCAGAAGAACGACGCAGAAGAACCTAAACGTAGCTATATACAAGCGAAACAACGTCGCCTACGCAAGTCCCGCAGGACACACGTCCGTGACGTCAACGGTGCGCGGCACCCGAAGCACGCCAAGGACGTGCAACGAAACGACCTCCGTCGTTTCGGATGGCCTGCCCTTCCGGGCGTAATGGCCAATAGCCAGCCACGGTCCCGAGGACGCGTGGAAACGGAGCTCCGAGAGCTCCGGCTCGCAGGACGACCAAGTCGCTCCTGCGAGAAAGCCAAGTTCCCAATGGACACTTGGACGAAGGAGCGCAAACGCTCTAGGACTGCGACCGAGCCGCTCCAAAACCGCCAAAGGCCCCCTACGGACACTTGGGCAATAAGGGAGCTCGAAGCTCCGAGGAGACGGTCGAGTCGCTCCTAAGATCACGGCAACGCTGTGAGCCCGAGATCACAAAACGAGATTCGAACCATTTGCCTCAACCCAGCAGGGTGTGTCGGCGCCACCTTCAACTCAGCAGAGTCTATAGAGCAGTGGTTCGAATCTGAAACGAAATACCCGATCGCCCTAGGAAGCCTAGAAAGCGCGTCGGTAATCACCAGTAATACGATGCACTAACGTGTAGCACTACTTGCTATCTAAACTGGCCAGGCAGAAGACAAGACAAGGCAAGGACCAGGCATCGCGCGCCTGGTTATATATCCGGGCGGTCGAATCTTGCCCGCGGGCAGCGGAATCGCGAGCCGCGCCGTGTAGCGGCCGCGGTTGGACCTAGTGGGGGTCCCGCGCGCTCGCTCGCGAGAACCCGAGTCCCCCGCCGCCAGCGAGAACGCCCCGGGCACCAGGCCGCCCGCCCTGCAGCGTTGACTCGCACCGACTATCCGTACAGCACGTGATGCTGTACGGAACATACCGCCCGCCTCCGTCGCGGCGACGGAAGTCAGTGGTGGAACAAACCCCCACCAGGAAGGCCCCACTCGCGGCCTGGCGGCCGTGAGGGCCTGTTAATCCCCTTCATGTTGAAGGTTGATTGGGATGAGCCCCTTTCGGATCCACAGGGAGCCTCACCAGCTTGACCAGTGGCCGGGTCAGGGTCGAGTCCGCTGTGCGCACCTGCGCCACGCGGACGTGCCCATCCGGGCCAGGCAGCAAGCCGGTGATGCGGCCGAGAGGCCACCGGGTAGGAGGAAATCGGCTATCCGCCAAGAGCACGAGGTCGCCGATGTCTAACGGACGAGAAGCGATGAGCCACTTGCCCCGGACCTGGAGCTGGGCTAGATATTCTCTAGACCATCGCTCCCAAAGATGCTCCGTCATATGCTGGAGCAGCTGCCAGCGACTCATCCTCGCGACCTGAACGTCCCCGAGGGATCGCTCAGGCGGACACAACAGCGGGCGCCCAATCAGGAAGTGCCCAGGTGTCAGGGCCTCCAAGTCCTGTGGGTCGTCCGTCAACGGACACAATGGCCTGGAGTTGAGACAGGCCTCAATGCGAGCTAGAAGAGTGGCGAACTCCTCATAGGTCAGTGCCTGCTCTCCTATTACCCTTCGCAAGTGGTGTTTGACGGACCGCACTCCTGCCTCCCACAGTCCGCCGAAATGCGGAGCTGAAGGAGGCATGAACTTCCAGGTGATGCCCTGGTTACTCAAGGAGGCCGCGACTGGTCCCCCCAACGCCATGACCGCCTCAAACTGCCCTCGCAGCTCGCGGTCCGCACCCACAAATGTGGTCCCCCTATCGCTGTACACGGCAACCGGCAGGCCCCGCCGGGCCGCGAAACGATGAAAAGCCGCTAAGAAGGTCGGGGCCGAATAGTCACTGACCACCTCCAAGTGGACAGCGCGCGTGCTGAAGCAGACGAAGACAGCAATATATCCCTTGGAGGTGGTACGTCCGCGCCCTCGAAACGGACGCACCGCGACCGGTCCAGCATAATCCACCCCGGTGGCAGAAAACGGTGGATGAGGCAACACCCGATCGCGAGGCAGCGGAGCCATGAACGGGGTGATCGGGGTGCCCTTATGACGTGTGCAGCGCACACAGCCCCGGATCACCTGGCGCACGAAAGAGCGCCCAGCTGGAATCCAGAATTCGCGCCTCACGGTGAGCAACGTCAGCTGCACTCCCCCGTGCAGCGTGCGTTCGTGCGCATCTCGCACAACGAGAGTCGCGAGCCGAGAGCGTCGCGGTAGCAGGACTGGCTGCCGTGCATCGATCGGTAACGCTGAGAATTGCAGGCGGCCCCCCACCCGCAAGAGGTCCCGCTCGTCCATCATGGGGTTGAGTGGCCGCAACGCCGATCTCACCATCAATGCTCCCCCCGCTTCAGACGGCCCAATTCCTCCGCGAAGAAGCGGTGCTGCGTAACCCGCAGCAGGCGCAGTCGAGCTTCACTCAGTTCGTCCGCCGTTAAGGGTCCACTGATCCGTGGGACTCGCAGGAATCGTCGTACATAGGCCATCACGCGGATGGCCTTGCGGAAGGAGCATGCTCGGAGGACACCGGACCAGTCCTCCGGGTTCACGGCCACCACGTGAACCATGCGCCGTTCCTCGCAAGTGCTTCGGTCGCTCGCGACGCAAGTTAGACCCGGCCAGCCCGCCGGGTCCTCGACAAGCCAGGAGGGGCCACGCCACCAAAGGGCGTGTTCTCGTAGCCCGCCGGCCAACAAACCCCGGGAGGCGCAATCCGCGGGATTGTCGCCAGACGGGATATGCCGCCACGAGGCCCGCGGAAGGCTCTCGTGAATGTACGAGACGCGATTGGCGACAAAGGTGATCCATCGAGATGGATGCCCTGTTATCCAATGGAGCGTGACAGAAGAGTCGGTCCAACAAACCAGGGAGGCCTCGGCACAACCGAGCGCCTCCACAATGGCCTTCATGAGGCGCGAGAGCAGCTGCCCACCGCACAGCTCCAGGCGGGGCAACGTTACCCGCTTTAGTGGGGCGACCCTGGTCTTGGACGCCAATAGAGCGATACGGGTGGTCCCATCAGACCGTCGAGCCCGTAAGTAGATGACGGCGGCGTACGCCCGCTCCGAGGCGTCCGAGAAGCCGTGAAGCTGGATCTCCACTTCAGGCGACCATCCGGTCCAGCGAGGAACTCGGATCGCGGAAACCTCCGCGAGCCCGGTGCTAAAGGCGTCCCAACGTCGCGAGAGCGGAGAAGGGAAAGCCTCGTCCCAACCGAGCCCGGCCAACCACAAGTCCTGAAGGAGGATCTTCGCCAGTACTACCATAGGCCCCAACCAGCCCAGGGGGTCGTATAATCGCGCAACGACTGACAAGATGCCACGCTTCGAGATGGCTGATTGAGCCCCGGGGTTGACCGAAAAGCAGAATGCATCCTCGACCGGAATCCAACCGACCCCCAGCACAGATGCACCCACGGCCCCAGGGTCCGGCAGAGGCACCAAAGGCTCGCGGTCCCCCTCCGGGATACCGGACAAGAGTTCCGGATGTGAGGCCGCCCACTTCCTGAGTCGGAACCCGCCCGCCATGAGCAAGCTGCTCAGCTCACGCTGTCGACTGCGTGCCTCCCCAAGGTCATCTGCCCCCGCAAGAATATCGTCGACGTAGGTTTGTCGACGAAGTAAGTCTGCTGCCCGGGGATAACGTTCCCGCTCATCCAGCGCCAGCTGGTGCAGCGTGCGGATGGCCAGATAAGGAGCGCACGCCATGCCATAGGTGACCGTGGTCAACCGGTACACCGATATTGCCTGCGTCTGGCTGTCTCGCCAGAGAATCTGTTGGAGGTGTTGATCCTCCGGAGCCACCCGCACTTGACGAAACATTTGCTCGATGTCTGCAGAGAAGGCCACTCGATGCATGCGCCAGGCGAGTAGAATCTCGCCCAGTTCTCGCTGTAAGCGCGGCCCCACGTGCACCAAGTCGTTCAACGACCGGCCATTGGTGGACGCCTGCGAGGCGTTGAACACCACTCTTACCTTAAGCTCGGGGGCTTGTTTAATCACCGGGTGATGTGGAATAAAGTAAGAGGGCCGCGGGGTCTCGACATTGAGCGGCAGGCGGATCATATGCCCCTGTCGTTCATAGTCAACAAGAAAGTCGCGATAGGCCCCGCCCAAGGAAGGCTGCCGAAGCAGTCGCCGCTCCAAGCGATGCAACGAGGCAGTGGCAATCCGCCGAGTGTCGCCGAGAGACAGCTCAGTCGGAGGGCTCCTGAAAGGCAACCGCACCTGATAGCGGCCGTCCGCACGACGCCGAAAGGACGCCGCGAAAAACTCTTCACAAGCCCGCTCCTCCTCAGAGAGCGGGGAAGCAACCGGAATCTCCTCCACCTCCCAGAAGCGCCGCAAGAGATCCGCCATGTTGTCCGACGCACACTGCACCACATGACAATGAGAGCCGCCCGCTCCGGCGGCAGACGGGAGAGCCCCGAACAGCACCCACCCCAAGCGGGTACGCTGCGCGACGGGAGCTCCCCGTGGGCCCCGGCGAAGCCCCGTCAACACATCTCGGCGAATACCTCCGCTCCAAGTATCGCCTCGATGCGCTCGTCATCATCGTGATCATCCGCCAATCGGAGGTTCCTCAAATGCGACCACTTCCCCGTCAGCCGAGCCCTCTGCGGGGGGTGGTACGCCGTAAGCCTCGGTAGAATGAGGGCCTCCACCGTGGTGGAGAACGGGAGGCCAGCAGTTGCCCTGAGCCGCAATGACGTGCTGGCCCGCACCCGCTGAGAGGGTCCCTCTGAGACGCCCGACAGCCCGACATCCACCGATCTACGAGACGCGCGCAGCCGCTGCGCAAGCGCCTCGGACACCAGGCTCACCTCAGAGCCCTGGTCAATGAGCGCTCGAACCACAGCGGATCGGCCATCGGACGCCATCAGACAAACCCTGGCTGTGGCCAAAAGCACTCGCTGCGCAGGCATCCGCGTCGCAGCATGCGCCGTGACCGGCGCTTCCCCCGACGCCGGGGCCGGAGACTGCTGGGCGGAGTGCAGAAGTGAATGGTGCGGCTCTCCGCACTCCCGACATCGACCCTTAGACGGGCAAGCGGCCGCCTGGTGCGACGGACCGAGGCAGTTGAAGCACAACCCGAGAGCGCGCACCCTTGCCCGTCGCGAAGAGACCGGCCAATCTTTAAAGGCCGAACACTCTCTGAGTCCATGCTCAGAACCGCACTCAGCGCAACGGGTCGGCTTGGGCCGATGAGATGCAGCGATCGTCGACCAGTCCGCTCGGATGCCGATGAGGCACGGGGGCTGTCCCAATGGACGGAGCCGCGGCAACCGCCTCGAGCGCCACCCGACGCTCGTCCAGGAAGACTGCCAGTCTGTCCCAGCTCACTGGCTCGCGCCGGTCCGCGGTGGCCATCTCCCAGGCCCGCCGCGTTGCAGAGTCTAGCTTGAAACGGAGGATATTGACCAATATCACGTCCCAAGCATCCACTGGCTGGTCAAGAAGGCGCAAGGCGGCTCGCAGCTCGCTGGCTCGATCCAGCAGCCTCCGAACCTCGGAGACGCTCTCCTGACGCATCGGGCCAAATATCCCGGAAAGCGTCGAGATGCTGGTCCACAAGCAAACGACGGTTATCGTACCGTGCACATAGCGCTTCCCACGCTTGCTCAAACGAGCCAGTAGCGACGCCGTAGTGCCGGAGCAGACGTTCAAGCTCTCCCGACACGCTCTGTTTTAAAATAATGCATCCGGTGAACTGATGCTAACGACGGGTTATCGACTATTAAGGACTCGAAGAGATCCTTAAAATTGCGCCATTCGTCAAACTTCCCTTCGAACTTCGGAATGGGAATGCGAGGCAACGAAGCCTCGGGCACTACTGCCTGCGGGGACTGCGTGAGCAGCCGACTCAGCCTCCTGAACCTTCAACCCATCGAGCAGGGTTTGGATTTCTGCGCGCTGCGCAATGTAGACTTCCTGTACCGTGCCACAGGCATCCTGTTGCACGTAGTCCGACTCTCGCACGGTCTTGAGGCGAGACGCTCGGATCGTGCGATGATCATCCTGGAACTGAGCCCAGTACGTGTCGAGAACCTGCAAACGAGACGTCAACCCGCCAACTGACTTCAGTTGACCGGACTTGCGTGCATTGTCCAGCAGCCGCTCCATGCGGTGCTGCCGGTCGTATTGCAGCTCGATGAGCCCAAGAATGTCCTCCTCCTTAGACATAACGGAGCCCGAGCTAAACAAACCGACCCAGGTCCGAGACTACCGCTCCCGATCCGGCTCGAAGGACCAAAATTATGTTCGGAACTAGCCCGAACATAGATAGCTCCGGAGAGCTGGCTGGAAGTACGGGATCGCAGAGCGACGTCCGCCTGCGTCTAGGCTCGCTCGAGTCCGCTCGGTGACCGACGTCCGGTCGTCCTGATCAAAGGCCGGGGCCTCGCAAGGCGACCACAGACCCTGCTGATCAGGCCGTCGCGCGCCGACTGGGCCATGCCCAGGACGGCGGCGGAACAAGAGAGAGAAGAGCACGCGCACGTGCCGACGTAAAGTGACACGCAGTGTAAACGCAATGGACGCAATAAACGCAGTAGTAACGCAGAAGAGAATAACGCAGAAGAACGACGCAGAAGAACCTAAAACGTAGCTATATACAAGCGAAACAACGTCGCTACGCAAGTCCCGCAGGACACACGTCCGTGACGTCAACGGTGCGCGGCACCCGAAGCACGCCAAGGACGTGCAACGAAACGACCTCCGTCGTTTCGGATGGCCTGCCCTTCCGGGCGTAACGGCCAATAGCCAGCCACGGTCCCGAGGACGCGTGGAAATGGAGCTCCGAGAGCTCCGGCTCGCAGGACGACCAAGTCGCTCCTGCGAGAAAGCCAAGTTCCCAATGGACACTTGGACGAAGGAGCGCGAACGCTCTAGGACTGCGACCGAGCCGCTCCAAAACCGCCAAAGGCCCCCTACGGACACTTGGGCAATAAGGGAGCTCGAAGCTCCGAGGGACGGTCGAGTCGCTCCTAAGATCACGGCAACGCCGTGAGCCCGAGATCACAAAACGAGATTCGAACCATTGCCTCAACCCAGCAGGGTGTATCGGCGCCACCTTCAACTCAGCAGAGTCTATAGAGCAGTGGTTCGAATCTGAAACGAAATACCGATCGCCCTAGGAAGCCTAGAAAGCGCGTCGTAATCACCAGTAATACGATGCACTAACGTGTAGCACTACTTGCTATCATAAACTGGCCAGGCAGAAGACAAGACAAGCAAGACCAGCATCGCGCGCCTGGTTATATATCCGGGCGTCGAATCTTGCCCGCGGGCAGCGGAATCGCGAGCCGCGCCGTGTAGCGGCCGCGGTTGGACCTAGTGGGGGTCCCGCGCGCTCGCTCGCGAGAACCCGCGTCCCCCGCGCTAGCGAGAAACGCCCCGGAAGCGCAGAGCCGACCCCGCCCTAGCAGACGATTGCCTAATCGCACCGAACTAATCCGGCTATCCTAGCACGTGATGACTGTACGAGAGAACAACTACGAAGATCGATATTCATTGGAGATGAATTACACTGACAGCATATAGCGGAAGCATACGAATTTTCTTGCTCTTATTGAATATCAATGCATGAATCTAAGTGTTATAACGAATCGGACGGGTCCGAAGGATCATCACTCATAGTCGACTTTAACTGAGACCCGCTGGATTTGATCATACGGTTCGTGGATCACGAGACACACGAATGAGCTCCTTCGATACGTCTGTGTCTGGCAAGGGGACCAAGCACGCTTTCTCAGCGCGGACGGAAGGAGTTAACTCGTTAACTTGAAAAAAAAATGAACAGAAACAGAAGTAAAGAAAGAAGCCAGCGACGTTCACGCGGAGGACGCCCGGCTAAGGCCGAGGGAGTTAAACACCGCTCGGAACGAAGAGAGGAGAGGTCGCCGCCCGCTCGTGGAAATTAAAATACACTGCCGCGTCGTTCCATATTTTACGTTTTGGCGTAGTTTAACGTCCAGGAGGCTTTCCTCTCTGATTTCCAGGGAACGCAAACAGCCGTATCACAAATAAAATGTGACGACAAGAGCGAGCCGAATCGTGCCGCGAATACCGCGGGCGGCGCAGGCTCGTCCATTTCTCTTCGTGAATCTTGCCCCGTTCGTTCTCTCGACGGAACTTCCACCGGCACTCTTATACTCTCATCCTCCTCCGTGTCCATCAAATCACCGTTCGTCCGCGTTAGCCGTTTTGCTTCTCTCCGCGAGGATAAGAGCGCGTGTGTATGTGGAAAACGTAAAAAACAAGGATAAATCTCGTACGTTCCACACGTTGAAGAACGTCACGCTGCACGGAGAGAGAGGCAGAGAAAGGAGATGGCACACAGAGAGGGTCGGGAGAGAGGAGAAAGAGAGAGAGAGAGAGAGAGAGAGAGAGAGATTTCGGGCCTGGAATACGGATAAAAGATACAGCGGTGGGTTTCAAGACTCCTCATTTTTTTTCTTAAGGCCAATGTTTATACCGCCGCATCTTAGAGCACTTATCGCTAACGCGCTCATTTCGGATGTAGAGGATCGCCTGAAAAGATCGCTTTCGCTGCCGGCAGTAAACGCGCGCGTAAATCCTTATCCCCGTCGTTACAACGTGGCGTATGACGACGACGACGACGACGACGACGACTTTGGGCGGCGCTCTGCTCTTTACTTCTTGGCCCATCTTCGTTTCACTTTCATGCACTTCCTGTGACGACGGGTTCTCTGTGAGAACGAGACACTTCCTGACGCGATACAGACGTGAGTCCACCGCCAAAGCGAAAGGCGGTGCACACGCGCGACGTAGCGTGGTGAGGCGAGGCGAGGCGAGACGAGGCGGGGCGTGACGCGGTAAATTCATTCTCCGTTCGTACAGCATTTCGCTCGGAATCGCGAAGGGCAGCTCTCTTGCGTTTTATCCCATAAATTTAGCGCGTAAGTAATCGTCGGTAAGAAGCTGAAATCGTATCCGTTGCAATCTCTCGCGCTAAACGAGAAATGGCGAGAAGAAACAGCGGCAGGAAAGCAGGAAGAAGCGGAAAACGAGACGGGATCGATAAACGTCCTGAGCACAATGGCGAGAGGCGAGAGAGCGGCAGCGAGTGCGTTAGATTGCGCAACGATATTACAAGCCAGCGGGTTCATCATTGGGCCCATCGCGGAAAGATTCCGTCGCGAGGGGTGAAATCAGAATAGGGCGCCGGGCCAGCGGAAGCGGGCACAGCTACGGGAACCCCTGTTTCCCCAAGCAAGTAATAATTATCCTGCAATTATGCGGCGACTTTTCATTTCCCGCGGAAATCGGGCGCTCACTTTTCGCGCGCAAGTGTCGACTGTAAACGTCATGGCGACGAATTAGACGATCGTTCTCGTGTCTCGCAACTCATTCCTCGATATTTTCCGGCTCCGAGGTCAAATATTAGGTGGTCAAAGATTAGCAGTTCTTTTTTCTTTGAGTTCGATGCAGTCAATTTTATCAATCTTGTTGAGACTTGTGGGGCGCGCGTGTTTGTGCATATCATACACCCGAGTAAAAAATTGTTAGGGTTATCCTCATGAAACATAAGGCCTCGATAAGGCTGAAAATAGGATGCCACAAGTAGGATACCATCACATCAGGCCCCAAAATGGCTCTTTTAGGGATACCTTAGATTTCACCTTAGAAATAAGGATTTGATAAGGAAAACTGATGACGACCTTAGAAGGATTTTTTAGGGATGACAGATCTAATAAATAAAGCTTTGATAGGGAAAGATGAGAAGGGTCTTAGAAGGATTTATTAGGGATGCCTTAGATTTTAACGAAATAACGCTTTAACATGGAAAACTAATGTGGGCCTTTAGAAGAATCTTTTTAAGGATGCTTTACATACACAAAATTAAGTTTGTTATAGAAAATTAAGAAGATCTGAAGCATGTAATAAGATTGTCATAGTTTTAATATTGTTTTAGTATACATCTATCCATTTCTTTTAAAGATTTTTTAATTATACCGCAATTAAAAACAAATTTTATTAATTTTATTAGTTGCCATATTCATTAGTCCCCTTTCAAGGATTTCTCTAGTATTACCTTTGTTTTGAAATGCAGCAAACTTTAATAAAAACAGTAGAAACTTTAATAAAAACATGATTTTTTATGTATAAGGAATATTATATTTTATTGTAAATTATGCTATATTTTTAAAATAAAAAATTCTTATTGTATACTAACAAGGTTGTAAAGAAATAAAAAATTACAGTCTATAAATTTCTTGGAATGAAAAGAACGAATTTTTACTCAAGCAATAAAAATATTTCTTTATGAAGCTCTACTAACTAATTGCCTTATAAGGCCCTGTTAATATTTCCTTATAAGGCCCTCATAATATTGCCTTATAAGGACCCATTAAACCATTTGTTATACATATTGTAGGACCCTTGTCTTTCTATTCCTACTAGGGTCCTATTAACGTTAGAGAAAAATAATTAAGCCCTTACTAAAGCCCTATTAATTTTTCTACTTGGGCAACGCATATTTGTGTGAGTTAATTGGTGAACTATGTCGTGGCATGATCTCTTAGTTTGTGATTATTCACTCTTTTAAAACGTCTGTTGAATCGAGTGTAATTCGAGCATGTTTGCTTTACGAATCTAAACTCGGGTTAAAAGCTGCGGAAACATGTCATAAGTACATGTAGCTTATGGAGAATGCGTTAAAAAACGGACTGCACAGAAGTGGTTTAAAAAGATTTTTGTCTGACGATGTGAATTACTTGAAGATATCCCACCACGTTCACGGAGACTCACTATTATTGATAACGAAGAGTTATCGATTATTTATTCATATATTAGTTATAACATTTATTCATATGTCACTTATAACATTTTTCCTAAGAATTTCTGCTGTCGTTTAATTTTTAATATACAAAGCCGCGCAAACTTTTTTGGTTACCTAATAGGAGCTTCGAAGCTTCGGCCCGGACATTCGAGAAGTTGGAGTTTGAAGCTTTGAATAATTCGATTTCGAAACTTTTAATCATCGCACTCTCTATTCAAAGATTCGAGATATCGAGAATTACAATAATTTTGCACTCATTCAATTGCACGTATCTTCGAGTTCTAGCAATTTCGATTATTCAGATGTTCGGATACTTGAATGTTCGAAAGTTCCACACTTGGAAGCTTCGAAGTTATTTCAATATAATATATCTATTATTTTTATATATTTATTTATTATTCTCATTTTATATTATTTAATTATCTATTTGTTATGCTTTGTTTCCTCATATTTAATCATTAATAGCGAGTTTAGCTTTAAGTCTGTTTTTGCCTGCAATTGTTTTAGTTTGTCATATACGATAAAACGTTTTCTCTTGTTGAAAAAGATTATTATTATACTCCGAATTTAACAGATATTTCAAGTTTCATGTGCGAGAAGCGAAGCTTTAATTATAATTTATAGCTTTAGTTTTTAGCTTTCATCGAAGCGTCTCGCACGTGTATTTGCAATTATCCTCGTGCGATTATCCGTTGCAAAGTTTTTATCACGTTTTTATCTCCGTTATTGTTATTAATTACATAGAGTTTGATTTTTGTGATTGTGATATTTCAAAGTATTGTCGATACAGATTGGATATTGCCGTATCAGAGTATCAAGAAGAATTTTTTAACGATATTATATCGTTTTCCTTTACTTTTATATTCTCAAATGTGTCTAAAAGTAACACGGAAAGGTTAACGAAAAGTGAATATTTTTGCCAGAGAAAAAAGAAGAGAGAGAGAGAGAACTTGGTACTTTTAATATTGATACTACAAATTGACACAATATTCTATTTTGACATACAATGTGCATTCTAATATAAAAAATAAAATAATATTTTGTAAAGTTTTTACTCTTTTATTGACTATACCCTGTATATTTTTACACATGGAGTGGTTCGAAAAATAAATAAGCAAAATAATAATAAGAATATAAACGAAATCGAATACTCGAGTGACTAGAGAAAAATTCAATACTGGCTCAATGATTCGAAATTCAACGATTTGTGAAATTCATATCTGGCGGCGAATGCCTGCCAGACCGACAACGGTACTTTGCTCAGGACTCTGGATTGCTTCAGTGTAGGCCCGGTAAGCCCCGGTACCCCGTGTCGTAACAGAGGGTAGTGCACCAGCAAGAGGTGGCTGACGCCCTTGTTGACCCTATTTATAAGAGGGGGAGGGATAGCCCGCCACGACGTGATGGGTGGCGGGCATGTGTAACGTAGTGGCTTGTGCCTCCTAGGGCTACACATGCCACTGTATAGACAGGGGGCGCGTACCCTACATACCTCGCTACAATAAGTGTATGGCGCAGAACAAGACAGAACGCGGCAGACGCGAGCTGGGCCGATTACTGGCTAGAAGTATTCACGCGAGAGCAGTTTCACTACCTGGCGATGCCGCCAGTAGACGATGGTGAGTCGGATTAATATCCGATCCGCTGGCTGTACGATCGCCCGCGGGCACCCGAAACGCTCGGAAGAGGTCGACCTGAGGGCTGCGATCTTTGGGGTGGGATATGATCCAGCCCTCTGCAGATCCCATTACTGATACAGATAGGCCCATTTGGAGTCGAGCGAGCAGTTCCGAGGACCGGCAATACATTTCGCTCGCTAGTCGCCTCTCGGAGCCCTCTGGCCTCCCTCAGCGAGTTAAGTTACTTAGATGCCGAGAGTGGTTCTGGTGACGCACGGGCTGGAATAGTCCTTACAAATGGAGGTCGAGGTTCGGTTTCCCTCGTAGCGGAGACGGGTGAACGGGTGGGTTATTGCGTAGTGGCGTGTGGCGAAGCAAACGAATTAAACGATGTAGATTGACGAATTTGCAGTGATGGTACGAGATTTAATTAAGCTCTTCGCCAACACTCTCCTCTTTTCCCTCCGCCTCCCAAGGTCGCCCAGTGAGACCTCTCGCGCGCTCGCGCGTAGTCGGCCTCGCTAGTCTTGCACAGCGATGTGCCCCCAATCGTCAGCGGTGAGACCCATGTGATCGCACGTAACGTGTTTCACGATGGCGATCTTGTGTGACTGTTTGGTCTGGTCGGTGGTACCTCAAGGGGCGTGAAGTGTGCTTAGATACACACACCCGTAGTTTGCTCGCGGTGGCGCATAACGGCCAAGCTTGTGACCTTAGAGGTGGCCATTCTGCTTCGTTCACCAAGCGAGACCGCTCGGACGTTCGAGATGAAAATCGTTGGACTCATATCACCGAATCCGCCTCGAGTCGCCCGCACGCCCGCCGACTGGCACATTTTTTTGTTCCACTCGAAGACAATAACTTCGGAAGAGGGTGGGATTCGAGTTGGGGAAAGATTACAATGGAGGGAAAGCGGGTCACGACTCGGTCGGCTATAACATCCCGATAATATCGAATCACTACGGGTGTCCGACATTTTAATTAAAAAAGAAAGAGACTCCGGATTTCAGTTCACGTCTAATGGCAGACACCGGACTTCCATGGGTTATCCTATACTCATGACAAATTGCGCCAAGCCGCCTCTACCCACCTCGACCCGCCGCGACACACTCTTCTCCCGCCGATGCCCCGTCTCCCACGCACTCCCCCCCGCCGCCCCTACCCAACCTATCGCGGCCTCCTGTTCCTCACCCGCCCCCCCGCCTAGGTAGGGACAGGCCTTCTCTCTCCACCAGGTCGGTTCTTGAGATCCCCGTACTTCGCGCTTATATTTATACCGGAGGCTAGCTATGGCCTTGAGCCCTCGGGAGTGGGATTGACCACCTTTCGCCCTGCCAGAGTCGCCCCTCCGGCTTTTTTCCTCCTTGTCACGAGAGGGGGCGTTTGGGGTTCCCATATGGACCCCCCTACGAACGACAACCATTTCCCCCCCCGCTGTGGCGCACACCTTTATCTCTGTGGTGGGGCGGGCTTGCGTTGCCTTGATCGTTAGGTTTTACAGAGCTCTGTGCCGGTCGCGCGGTTTCGGACCCCTTGGCAGGTTCTACCATTCGCCGGAGAGATCTGTACTAGATTGTGTTGCCAAGAATAAGAGGACGTCTCTTTATCTCACTCTCCTGTGGCGCCAGTTTTCCTTCGAGTTTTCATACAGGACCGGATAGGACGCGTTACTACGTTTACGATTCAAAGGACCTCTAACTTTCAGCGCGGGACAGGGAACGGGCTCGTGAGGCCGGTGAATGGGCGCCCTTACAACGTTCTTAGGAGGGTAACGGAATGAATCCCTGAATTTTCCAGGTCCTACTATGTACAGGAATTCAGAATATTAATCATATTGATCATCGATTTGCGTTATGTGGGACCAGGATTTGGTGTGTTCGGGGGTTTATTTTCTGGTACAAAGGGGCTTTCAGGCATCGCTGCGCACGGCAGACCCATTAGCTCTCCCATCAACAAGGTTAAAATTACCTCTTTAGGTCATTCATACTGGTATGCCGAGTGGTTAACTTTGTCCAATATTCTAAATTTTCGCGTGACCGCCTACGTGCTGCGAAAGTGTCCTCCTTATAAAATAATACTACAGTTATCAATCCTGGATTTTGAAATTTGCCTGCCACGGCTTTCACTCTTATATGCGTATGACATTAAATTGGCAACGTTGTGTGACTTGTTCGCGTAATGTGGAATTTCTTACAACAATTCTATATTTGGGCAGCCTGGCAGAATGCAGGGACATGCTAGCACTTAATTTTTATATTTAACATACGAGGATTATACTATAATACGGGCTTCTTAACACAGGTTAAGAGGATCGGAACGTCCCACTTGTACTCTCCGCGGAATCACTCGTTGGTGTCATCAAAATGGAGTCTTCTCGAATAATTAATTGATACTCAATTTAATAGGAGCTCCAGAGCTTGATTCTGGCTGCTCAGACGCTGCTCTCGTGGTGTAATCTATGTTACTTAACTCTATGTCTCGGGTAGGACCTATCAATGGGATACGGTCTCTAAATATTTTCATTCTCAAAGCATTGTTCAGGTCTTCGTGTGCTTCTTATTATTATATCCTCTCAGTGTTAAACATATGTAATATAACAAGTACAATAAAAAAAGAAAAAATGTAAACCAAAGAAGCGATATACCACAGCTTATATGGTGGAATATGACTAGATAGCCGACGGATGATAGTCATTCTTCCGAGCAGCCAACGTATTTACAAAATTCTCAATGGTTAAAATTAATAGCAAAAACTTTTATTAACTATTTTTAGCCTGCCCAAGAATAATTGGTAAAATCTTCCTGTTTTTATTTGGGAGGCTCTTGAATGACCACTGACCTTTAATCGCGCAATTATTCGAATTTATCGGACTACACCTCTGCTTATAATGCCAATAGGTCCCCTGAAAAGTTCCAACATTGGCAAAAGTCTTAGCCGGTTATTCGGCTGGTCATATTGTGTTAAACCCAAGTTTTTCTAGTTGAACAAAAGAAAGTTGTTGTGATTCGGAATTAAGAATGGCGGTAATTTTTTGCCTTTACTTATTGTTACAGGTATTAATACAATCTCAAAACTCTTAGCAGACAAGTTACTTTTTTCAGAACATCACAGGGGTAGTATTAATACTTACGGCAAACTCTAGGCGGAAAGTGGCTCGCCGCGCATTTCCCTTCTGCGAGACAATCAATCTCTTATCCCCCTTTTCCCATCAAGGAAAAAAAAATACTAACCTAACGGGCGGTTGGATAAAGCATGTTTTTCAACAATTCTCTTGGCCCTATTCTCCAGCTCTAGCGGAGAATTGGGCATATATTATAGCTCGATACGATCTCGATGTTACATTAAAATATGTCGTAAATTTTTTATCGAGTCTTGATTGTATGTTAAAGCCCAGAAACTCGTGAGTAACACTTTCAGAAGTGTCGATTTTATTGATAGATTATTAAGATTATCGACACACGACCTCACTGCTTGCCTTTTGGTGGTTTTATACACCCAATGAGTGTTCTCACTTGAGAATGTCTAAGTAGAGGTCTCTCTCTTCTACTCAGCCGGTTAATGAATGTAAAGGGTTTTACCCCCATCCCTCATCCTCAAACCTGCAGGTGGTACCCGAGGGACGGCATGACTACGCTCTCTTGTATGTCGAAAAGAATTAGTCTTTCACTTGTCGGTTAACTGTAAATCTTCCTATTAGTTAACCACCAGTTTTTAACAATACAACGAGCGGACAGCGTTACCGAACCCATCTTTTGTATTGCGTTATCCTATCCTATATAAGACAGATAGTCCTGTTTACGAACATATGTCTAACGCCTTCATGACAATATCTTCAGTCTGCAGCTACCACCTCTACAGGAAGTTTTTACCAATATTTGTGATTTAAATGTAGATTGGGCGCCAGAACATATACGCTGGTGAGCCCCGCCGGTTTAGGCCAAACGCGGTGCGGGCTCACCCCGGTAGGGAGCTAAAGAGGGGGGTCCAGGCTAGCACGGGGAGGATCTCGCTTCCGACACAAGCCCCCCGCTGTTGATCTGGGGCCACAGAAGAATACACAAGAAAAACAAACGCACAAGTCTAGGGGCCACCTCGCAATTTCGTGTGCAATAAGTGTGATGTATAGCCTTGGACAAAATACAGAGTGTTGTGCAATCAGGGAGGAGGAAAAACAAAGAGTTGACGGAAGGATAGATTGAAAAGTTTTCCAATATCCCGCGTAGAATAACGCTGTCCTTCCCGCGACCTTCACCCGCGTGCGCTCACAGGCCCGTTCTGCCCGCGCATGTGTAGGGTCCCTATTTGGAATATCGTACGAAGTAACGGTCCTTCCGGTTCCTCTAAGACGATTCCTCTGTAAAATTAGAAGCGCCCTCGAAAAAGCTGCCCCTCCGCAGACCGTCGAAGTGAAGGTCCGACGCTCTGGATGAGGTCTGGACGTCTCAGTACATGAGTTTCTCTCCGGCATTCGGTTAGAACCTGCCAGGGGTCTGAAACCCCTCGCTTATACGGGCAACCGCCATACTCGCCACCATCAACCTCTTAAAGGGCTGGGTGTGTTGCCTACATCACACCGCGGCAACGCCAACCCCCGGCCCTCCCTACCGCAACGTCAGCTGCGGACACGAAAGCGGCTTTGGGGTGGCGGGTTCCGCCCGGTCCATCCCGGGTTGGGGTCTGGCACCCGAGGAAAGGTTCCCGGGATCCCGATGTTGAAAGTGGGGGTCCCAATGGGAAAACCCCCACAAAACGCGCACCTTCTTTTCGGTAGGAACCGAGCGTGGGACTCTGCGAAGGCGTGGGGTGAGGTCCTGTCCTCCCGCACCAGGGCTCCCTTCACCTCCTTCCGTATTCAATAACGGACCGCGCTCGGGGCCATTCTCACCCATGGGTGGGAGGAGGCCATGTCCCTCCTTTCCCCTGATAGCGCGGTCAGCAGGTGTGTGCCCCTCCATTCAACTGGCCAGGCGGGTTTGCAGCCTAACGCCAAGTTGACGGCGCCTCGTAGAGCCGCTCGGCGACCAGCAGGGGGAGGAGGCCTCCAGAAGACAAAGGAATGGGGTCCCGGTAGCGGCGAGGGAGGCCTCTCTGCCCACTGCGGGCGGAGCTTTAAGAAACTGAACGATTGAGGAACAGGCAGCTGGAGAGAGAGCTGGAGGGCCATTAAAGGCCTCCACCTCCTCGCCCCCGCCCTCCCTTCCCCCTCTATACTTCGAGGCCCCAGACTGTAGCGCCGGCGAACGGACGGCTCATGCAATCCCAATCGCGCCCTGGAGGGGCGGCGGGAGGATCGGACGTCAGCTCTACATCGGCGGAGGAAGGAATAGGAAGGCGAGGAAGAAGACAGGACAGAGGAAGAAGATAAGAGGTATGAAGGGGGAAGGGGGGTTGAGGGTGAGTGGAGAAAGCTTAACTACCTGTTGTCCCTCCTCATTCCCTCCTCCCCTTTCCCTCCACTTCCTCCCATCCCCCCGGTACCCTCGGCGCGTCAACAGAGGAGAAAGGACCTGAGGAAAGCCTTCGAGCCTCCCCTGAATTTTTGTGCGTGGCGTGTGCTTGCGTGAGAACCCACTCCGGGGTCGCTGTAGACTCGGGCACCATTGCCGTCTAGGTTACCGAGCGGATCTACGACCCCCCCCGCCGAAGTAGGAGGCCGTGAACCCGCTCCCCCTCACCCCTGCCGGCCCGACGTTGCCTATCTGTATGTGGGCGGGCCAGGAGTGGACCCGCCCTGAGGTGCAACATCCAGCCATATCCAGTCGGCGCCCGCCCATCCACGTCCCACCATTTCGGTCAGCGGAGCTCGAGCGCCCGCGGTGCCGGATTCGTGCCAGTCCATTTGGCCCATCATCCGCTACCGGGTGCTACGGCTCGCCAGGTCTCGTCACTATAGCCAGCCGGCAGCACAATGCCGCGCGCCGCGTGAGCCGCTTTGCGTATGCTCCCTTTTTCCGCGCGTCCCTCCTTTTGCTGAGGGCGAAGGAGGAGAGCTTGGGACCCCCTTAAGGTAGCGCGCCGCGTGCTTCGGAGCGGAAGGGGGCGCATGCCGGCCCGGCCGCGTGGGGACCCCGCGGTGCCGTGAGCAATGCACCAGGCCCCAACCGCATTGCGACGAGTGGCCGAAGTGTGACCCGGGCTTCCCCCCTCCCTACTTTGTGGCACAGGGGGAGCACAGCCCCCAGGCTCAAGCCTGCCTGCCCCCCGCGGGACAACCAACCCCCTCGATGGCACCGCGTGTGTCAGCGCGGGCCCACAATCCGCGCGCGCGTGACACAAGGAAAGAGCGGAAAACAGTGAGAAGGACGCTGCGCAGACACGAATTTGATCGGGTCTGAACAGAGTTCCGACCAGCACAGAGTATATGGCCATATGCAGGAGCACTGAGGAGGAATGATGTGCAACTGGAGGGGGAGGGCCAGGCGCAAGTGTCCTCACATGTACACGCACCACGCTGGCGCCCTTCCCCACCCGGATGAGGAATCAGGCCTCAGACCAGCGGGCGCTCTGGCGCACGTGAATTTGTAGGAAGGATGAGGGGAAACCCAAGGGAGTGCTTTGGAAGGGGCTCCCAGAACGGGCAGAGTCCCGGGCAGGCGCTCAATCTCTGACTCCCCGAGACTCCTCCCTAAGCCCGCATTCGAAGGCTCCCTCCAAAGATTGATGGTTGTTGCGTAAACGAACAACGAGCTCCTACTTCGGGTGGCCCCCCACTAGTTAGGATAGGGAGTCCAGCGCCGCAGAGAAGGAAGTGCGACGATTTAGCACCAGTCCGGTGTGCCCCGCTGCGAAAAACACAAGCTACCTTCTCGCGACGGACTCCCACTCCGTCCCTCTCCTTGCCCGCCAGTCCGCCCCCGCGCCATATCAACTATAGCAACGAAACCCGGGGGCGGAAGGGACGCTCGAGCGGACCGTTCCGACCTGGTAGAAACTGCTTCTGGGATCGTGCGGCAGACGCACCTTCCAAGAGCTCCTCCCCTCCGCCCTCCCTGCGCCCGCGGCCCCGCTCGTTAAATGGAGCATGGGTTATAGCCTTTGCGCCCCTGCCCGAGGTGACTCCTCGAACTTCAGGTTCCCGAACAGAGTAGGGAAAAAGCAATTCCTTCCCCCCACTCGCTAGGGGGCCACAGTGCGTGCGCCCCCCCGCACCTCATGACCCCGGTCTGGAGCCCTTTTGGGCGTTGATGAACAGCGACACTTGCGTCCCCTCCCACGCGCCGTCCCTGAGGCTAGCCGCGAGGCGTCCACTTCGCCTGGGGTTCTCCATGCCCTAGTTGGAATACTTAAGCGCGCCTGCGTGGGTGGCCCTTGGGAAGTGCGTCTCCCTGCCTTGCCACAATTGTGCTACTCCCGAGCGACGTGTATTCCCTTCGGCGCCTCGGCGCGGTCCTCGTCCGGCATTCTTTTGGCGGTCTCTTCGTGGAGGGCGA